>NC_056605.1:21284535-21584535 GCF_018340385.1 Cyprinus carpio | reverse complement strand
CAGTGCTTTGTTGTCACAATGTATTACATTTGTTGATCATGTACATGGGTTTTTATGTCTTGAAACTTTAACATTTGGCTTTCTATGACAGACTAAACCTTGTTGTTGTGATATTGGACTAATTAAGTATTTATCTAGCAAGCTGTCAGATAAGGTTTTGTTGAATTTCAAGAATGACTTGTGATAAGCTTAGATAGCATCATAGGAGACTGAAGTAATAGCTGATGAAAATGTAGCCTTCCCATCACAGGAATAAATGACATTTTAAAATACATTCAAATAGAAAATAATTGTTTAAGTTGTAAAACATATTTCACAATATTACTGTTTGAGTTGTATTTTTGATTAAATAAATCCAGCCTTGGTAAGCATAAGAGACTTCTTTCAAAAACATTAAAAATGCTTACCAACCCTAAACTTTTGAAGGTGTACACACACACACATTTTTTATAATTATTTGTATATTTAATTTTTTTTTTAAAATGTAAGTGTTTTTTGTAAGGGTGTCCCCAACTAAGGATTTACAAAGTTGAATCGGAATATCTGAATCTTGCCGATAGTCGACTGATAGTTGAATCATGTGTTTGGGGGTGGGGGGGGAATACATTAACAAGAGTCAAGTCAGACATTGGACAGTCATAATTATTGACGTTAACACACAGGAAAAATGTGTAACGGACACCTCGCAGATACAAAAATAATGTTTTATGTTTTGATTAAAAGATAGTTAAGAATTATCTAAGAATTCACAATATTCAACAACTCAACCAAATGCATCTTATACGAGATAAATAATATATACACAATATATATAAACCGGCTGAAATATTTTGAAATCACTTATACCCTACCTGATCGAAAAAATCTGGTAGTTGAAATCAGACACTGGGCACCCTCATATGGCGAAAAATGGTATGATCATAACACCTCAACGAATATTCGATTGTGAGATTGGAAGTCAAATCAGGCTCCTCTCATCGAAGCATTGAATCTTCGACTATTCAGGGTCATCCCTAGTTTTTTGTTTTCCTAACTGTTTTGTGGCAGTTCCTGATAAAAGTTTGCAAGGCACTACAGTGAGTACTAGTACTACAGGCCAAACAAGATTTGTATTCAAAAAACAAAACAATAAAACTGGTTCTCTGCAGATTTCCACAGAATTGGAAACGCCTACCATTCAGAAAGTTCCACACATCTTCTACTCCTTGCTTGTTCATTGCATGTTTTGGCTAATTTGAATATATTTTCAGTTCCTAATATGAATACACCACTCTCAGGCCCGTTTGACTTATTTTACCAAGCCAGATCTCTGTGTCTTTAATTTATAAGTTGAGGTGAATGGAAGAAAAACTATTTATATGCCACAAATTGTTTACACAAAAGAGGTTTAAATATGTAGATGTTATTTTTAGCAGGTCAGTCATGATATCACACACAATAGAAAGCCAACAACAACACTGTCATTGGTAACTACTCTACACAGTCAGACAGGAAGTAAGTTGTCAAGACAGGAACAACCTTTAATATTATCAGGACAGGAACAGTTTGAAAGGAAAAAAGTATTTTAGACCACAGACTACTGGCATCTCAGATGTACTCTAAATCTCTGTCTTAGCAGTAAGCCAAAGTACCGAGCTGTGCTGCTTTTGACACAAGTTCAAAATCTTTTCCCTCTCTCTCTTCATCATTTCCTGTCATCTCCTGAGTTTTCTCAAAGACCAATCTAGCAGATATTTTTATCTTACAGTCTTGCATTTTTACATTCCCAATTCACAGGTCTGAGTGCCGCCAAGCTGTTGGTGGAGAGCGGCCTGAATCCTGTGCTCCTGGAAGCCAGAAACCGTGTTGGTGGAAGAACCTACACTGTTCAGGTAAGATATCTGAAGACATCTGAAGCTTATGAAATTACTTCATTGCATGACACACGGTCTGCTTTTACATGTGTGACAGAAACATGAGTCATGGACTATAATATCACAACAAGATGTGTGCGATATGATAATATCATAGTTGTTTTAACAACGTGCAACTTGAAAATTTTGTCATTATTCACTTACCCCCATGTCGTTCCAAACCCGTAAAAGCTTTGTTGGTCTTTGGGTTATTATTTAGTTTTATTTTGGATGAAAACAGGGAGGCTTGTGACTGTCCCATAGACTGCCAAGTAAATAACAGTGTCAAGGTCCAGGAAAGTATGAAAAGCATCGTCAGAATAGTCCATCTCTCATCAGTTATTCAACTGTAACGTTATGAAGCGATGAGAATACTTTTTGTACACAAAGAAAACAAAAATAATGACTTTATTCAACAATTCCTCTCCTGTATGTCTCTTCAAATCAGCGTAGCGTTATTTTTGTTTCCTTCGTGTACAAAAAGTATTCTCGTCGCTTCATAACATTACGGTTGAACCACTGATGGCAGAGGGACAATTCTGACGATGCTTTTCATACTTTCCTGGACCTTAACACTGTTATTTATTTGGCAGTCTATGGGACAGTCACAAGCCTCCCTGTTTTCATCCAAAATATCTTAAATTGTGTTCCAAAGACCAACAAAGCTTTTACGGGTTTGGAACGACATGGGGGTAAGTGAATAATGACTAAATTTTCATTTTGGGATGGAGTAACCCTTTAACATTGAGTATGTCACTCACAAAACATAAACTCCTTGAGCGCTCCTTGAGTCCACACAATCATTGTGATTTTGCCTATTTGAAGAATCATTGCTTCACATTTCAGTATTCAGAATTGTACTTTGAAACATTGTTTATATGATTGTAATTGCAGTGTAAATGCATTTATGCCACCTCTGCATTCAACAGTCTATGCAAATACATGTAAATGCCACTTCAGATGCAGTTTCTGTGCCACTTCTGCACTGCAAAAATGTATATAGTTGATAGTGGTTTATCTGGTATATTTGATTGGTAACTGCCCTTTACATTTATTGATTAAATGTAAGAATTTGTGACAAAAGGTGATGCATACATCTAATAAAGATAGAAAAAATGCCCCTAAAGTTAAAAACACTGCTTTTTAACCTGATTTAACCTTGAGTCATTTGGCTCAAGTCAGCTGTTCGCCACCACGGCGAGTATGTCAAAAAAAGGGTGAAAGTCAAAACCGAGTTTCAAGTTGCCAAGTGGGAGGCTGCCTTCACATGGAAGGGAATCTGCTGTCTTTGCATGCATATTCTAACACTTCCTTTTTGTTTTTCCTGTTTTTGGTCTCAGCTTGGCTTGTAGAAATTTTAGTGACTATTTTATTGTGAATCTGTGTGCTTTCAGAATAAGGAGACCAAATGGGTGGATCTGGGAGGAGCGTACATTGGGCCCACTCAAAACCGCATCCTGAGAATAGCCAAACAGTACGGCGTGAAAACATACAAAGTCAACGAGGATGAGTCTCTGGTTCACTATGTGAAGGTAAACCTCAGTGAAGGCCTACACATGTAGCAGCTTAGACTTATTACCGAATCAAAAGCAAAACATCTGCGAAATTCAAACAAGATTTTTTCCTTGCCTCAAAATCCAGCTCTCTTCACATCCTCAGGCTAGAGCTTCGGCTAATAATACGGCCTTTTGTTTGAGCACACTCATGTCTTAATGCACAGGAAGTCAGAGCTAGCCCCAGTTCGCTCAGCAGAACAGGGCTGAATACAGAGTCCCTCCTTCACATTAGTGTGCTGCGCTTAAGCATGGAGATGCTAATCACTGCCTGAACGAAGTCTGTAATATGGATTCAGATGCACGCTGCATGAAGCTAGCCCTTTTTAGGTTTGGTTGTCATTTTTAGGTTTTTTCTGTAGTTTGGGTGTGTTTTTAAATGTGTAAATGATTTTATTGTTATTAATGATTTTTTTCTTAGTACTGCTCTTTATCATGTGGGCTTTACTGCTTTATGAAAATACAGGTTGTTTTGAAGTTATCATGGTAAATCAAAGGGGTTCTTGAGATGGAGACCAGGAAAACGACAAGCTCACACATACTGAAGGCAGTGTGCATGAAGGGAAAGGTCATGGTGGAGATTCATTGGAGTGTTCATTGTAGATTATGTCAGGATGGAACTGGATTTCACTTGCCGTGGAAAAGACCCTTTGGCATGTTTCCCTTAATTTTTTCGTTTTGCCCAGCAGAATAGTAAACTGTGTAACACCATACCATCAAATCTAGACATTATCAATGTAAATATTTGCTTAATGCTAAATATTTATAAGATCTGAAACTTGTATGTTTCCGAAATACACTTTTTGTATTCCACAGTAGAACATAAAGATGAGTAATTTTTTATTTAATTAACCCTCTAATGTTATTGTACCGTATATATAGGCTATATATTTTTGTTTGCTAGCACATGTTTGATCTTTTGAGTTACAGTACAGTGCCTCATATTCTTGCATTAGTTGTTTGTATAGAAATGCAAACCCTTTAAAAAACAATCCTTGGTTCCTGTTCCTTGGCTTGTGCCGTTTGACAGCACAATCATTGTCAAAATCAATATCAGACCAGCTCTTCCTTAGCAGGTTTTGTCAGAATAAACACAAAGGCAGTAATGCAGAATGAGGTAGACACCAGGAAGAGGCTATGAACTCAGGTAGGCATATCTCATTGATTTCAAGGCTTTATTTGTGGAAGAATGCATCAGCATGGATTCAGACATCTGTAAGAAAGATGCTGTTCAGAGGCTCAGTGATACTACTTGGAAATAAAGGAGAGCGCTGTGCTACATCACATTTTCATTTGGCTTCTTCATTTCAACCAAGACTGTTATGGTCTGTCTTGCTATAGGCTGCTTTTTGGTACTTGTTGTGATTTAAATAGAATGAATGTGAATGTGTGTGTCCTAATGATTAATGATGTGTGTGTCTGTGTTAGTGCATGCTCTGAAGGAGCCGTCCCCTCTCTCCTCGTGCCATTATCTCCTGACTGGAGCATCCCTGTGGGTTACCATGGCAGCACTCCTCATCAAAAGACAATCGCTATCAGGATTGAGGGGACACACTCTTTCTCTCTGTCTCTCTCTCTCTATCTTTCACGTTTTCTCACACCATGATGTCTGGCTCTGTCTTTGGGATCAGGGGCGTTTCCTTCATAACCAAATCACTTCAGTCCACAGAGGCACCAATGTAAGGTTTTTAATGTTGAGACATGCAAATGTCTGGTGACAACCTACTAATTAATAAAGCCAGTGTACAATTTCCAACAAAAATTTTGATCACATTTACCACTGTTCTGCAAATTTTGAGAGGAGAAATCCAGCCATTTTAAATAGGAAGCCATGCAGTCTGTCAATGCAAAAGATTTCGCAAAGGTGGTGAGCAACAGAAAGCTGCTTGGTTTGAAATTGATTTTTGTGGGAGTTGTGCTTTATACATTGCTACACTATTGACAATTGGCAAACCTTTTTTGTTTGTGAAATTGTGCTAATGTGACTGCACTTTGATTGTTATAGGTCACTAACACAATTATGGTTTGTCACTGAGGAATAAATGAATGAATCTCTATTGATCTAGTCTGTTGACCTTAACAACAGTGGTATAATTTACCTTTTGAGTTTATCCTGGATATTATCAGTGTTTTGCTGAACTGTGTGCATTTTTCTGCATAGTTTTATGAAAGAGGCTCATAGGGTAGTTTTATCAGCCCCTCACGTAGTCAGTGCAATCTGCTCCTGCATGCTTTGTTGAAAGTTTTACAACCGCTTTTATAGTATCACCTGTTACTCAGCAATCACGTATTGGCCTTGAGCCAGTATTAGCCAATAAGGGCCTTACAATGAGCAGACCATTTTGTAATTAAGGTGAGCGTGCAGCCAAGGCGCCCCTGTAATCAGCTTTTCTATAGCTGTAATCCTAAAGGCCAGACCCAGTTTTCTCTGCCTCGGTCAGTGAGGAACTGCTCTGCTCTTTCTGGCAGTCTTAGCATATCAGTATGATTATGATTGAACAGTTGTGCAAAGGCAGTGTTGTTAAAAATTAATACAGCCTATTGTACAGTGTTTGCATTACTGTGCATTTACATTAGTGGTTTCTGAGCAATACTAATAAACTACATAAACTTATTGTTGTGGAACTACTTGGAATTACATTGTTGTTGGTACTATTGCAATTAATTATAATGACACGTAATAAGTGTATAGTTTTACTATTAATACCTAAAGGTTGGTATTTTCAAATTTAAAAAACTAAACAATACTAATACTAAACAAACTTTACTGTTTTCTAGGAATGAACAATGTATCGGAACTGTGTTGGATATTGATATTAGATATTTTATCTGTAGATTTAGCTTGAATTTTGCCTTATATACCTTTATATAAAGGTACTTTTTATTTATTTAGATAAAGTAGTGTAGGATTTTAATATCAGCCATTTATCGGTTATCACCATAACATACAAACAATTGCAAGCGTATCTGTATCGGTCAATATCGGTGCAAAAAATGCTATATTAAAAAGTCTATATTGTAACATACAGGCAATCAAAATGTTAATTTGGAGAAGGATACATTTGCGTTGGACAGGATGTGATCTCATTTCATTGCTTGTAACCATGGAGGTGGGCAGCAGTGTGGATATAGAGCAGTAGAGCAGTATGAGGTTAGTGATAGAGAGGCTTAGGGTCTGCTCTGGGTGAAAAGATATCATAAGAGATGCACTCCATCTCTCCACCTCAATTCTGTCGCCATGGGAACAGACCTGTTGCTGGATGCTGAGCAATCCAGTGTCCTCTGCTGCATTGGTCTGGCAGGCTCGCAAATGATGTGGAAATGTCACGGTTCCTTATTTAGCTGAACATGTTTTCCTGGTGTTAGCTGGCTTGCAGATGCAGATGGCCAAGTCACATTAATTATACATATGCTTCTTTGAAAACCCAACTTAGGCCAAGGAGACCATTTTTGTAAGATATACTAAGATATACATTTCTGGAGAAATCTCATGCATGTTTCCCATCAAAAGTGTAATTTAAATTTTAAAAATATATGTTTTATAATTTCTGTAGCTCAAGAGCATGGTGCTAATGGAAAGGTCATGGGTTCATGGATTTGATTGCCAGGGAATGCATGAACTGTATGAATTTAAACCTCGAATGCAATGGAAGGCACATTGCACGAAAGTGTAGGCTAATGGATAAATGTAAATGTATAATAATGCATGGTTATTATAGTTTAAAAATATGTCAAGTTCAGTTTCCTTTTGTTATTATTGATATAATAGGCTAGATTTGAACCTTGTAATGCCGGACTACTAAATTGTGATGTCTTTCTTTGATTTTGGTCATGTTTCATCTTGTTTAAGGCACCAGGAGAGCCAGAACTGCAATAGAGCCCACTCAAAAAGGAGCATGGTGTCCCTGTGTTGTTTTGCGGTGGTCTGCCATTTGAAGTCTTCAATCATTTATCTGTCCTACTAAGTGCATTCTAGTCCTACTCAAAAACCACTTTAGTTCCCCTCAAATGTTTCTGCGAGCAATAAAATGACAGGGTTTTCCGAAACGGTGTGTTGAAAATGCACAAATCACTATGACATGACAAATTGCTCAGTAGTGAACGCTGGACATCAAACCCAGGGTTGCGTGAGAATCCTTCTAGGTGACAGGTCTTTGATTTTGTCAGCAGTTTTAACTAGGTTGCCTGATTCAGTGCTAAAACGAAATAACCTTTAGCACATTTTCAGCTGTCCATCTCAAGCCTTCTTTATCAGAGATTTCATTCATTTTTATTATCATTATGGGTTTAGCAATCATTAGAGGCTTTATGTTGAAGAACAACATATTGAAATGCAGCACTTCATCTTTGATGTGTAGTTAAACATTAATCAATCAGCCCAGCGGTGCTTATTTAAGAGCCCCACAGCAACAGAGCAATCCAGGTATGAAGTAATGTCTGCATATAGTTACCCTATTGGCCAGCCGCAGAGAATGATCATACTGACTAAGCGTTTCCACTACTGTGGGAAGCAAGCGATGTGTGAACAGCTTGTGTCATATAGCTGCTGTTTGCCAAAGGCTAATATTGTCATTATCTGTGATTATGAATTTTACTGAATTAGCATTATCATTAATGTCTATTTATAGATGCTTTATCATTACTGTATATTCCACTTCAACCCCCTAATGAGCATATATATCTTTTTCCTGCTCCTAATGAAGAAGATTGTCACATTTTTATTAATTCATAAAATCTGACTGAGATTTGATAAGGTCGAGTTGTTTCTGATCTTCTGGTTGTATTAACGTGAACTGTAAAGGCTGTGAACAGAGGCCCTCCATTAACTGATTTGTTTCCAAGCCAGGCGAAATGCAGTTACGTATATTTTAGGCAGCAAAAACCATTTTCCATTCCAGACTGGTTACACTTCTAATGATAATGAGGTCATGATGGCTATGATAAAGACATTACATCAACAATGACAAAATAATAATTACAATTTTCATTATTTGGTGCTAAGGTAGTAGGTTTCTTACGGACACTGTTTCTTGTTTCCAAGGCAAGTCATATCCATTCAAAGGGCCTTTCCCTCCAATGTGGAACCCTCTTGCCTACCTGGACTACAACAACCTCTGGAGGACAATGGACAAGATGGGAATGGAGGTAAAGGCCAATTTTATTCAGAACCAACTCAAAAAAAGTTACATTAACTGTTCTCCTGTATACATGATACTTACCTGCAATACTTATTGAATGCCACCAGAACACTGCTGCTGAATATACAGTAAATCACAAAACACACTCAAACATACAGTGCAACACATGTAATCTGATTCCCAAATGAATGACTCTCATGAGTTGATTCGTTGTTGTGAATCAAACACATACAGCGTTACCAGTATAGTCTGATTTCCTGAATGAATGACTCTGTAGTTAGTTCTTTTTAGAGAACTGAACACACACAACACAACCAGTGCACTAAAATGATTTGTAATTCTGTATTTTTTTGTGAATCAAATGTTGTGAATCAAAGTTGGTTCTTTTTAGTGAATCAAACATACAATGCAACCAGTGTAGACTAATTTCCTTATCAATATGTCTAATGAGTCAGTTCTTTAAGTGAATCAAACACTTATAGTGTAAAATGTGTAATGTGATACTTGTATGAATAACTCTCATAAGTTGGTTCTTTTTAGTGAATCAAAAACATACAGTGTAACCAGTGTAGTTTTATTCCTGAAAGAAATACCCTAATACATCAGTTCTTTTTATTGAATCAAATGCGTACAGTGCGACTAGTGTTCTTCGATTTCTGAATTAATTACTGTAATTAGTCAGCTCTTTAGTTAATCGAATTCAAACAATGTAGTCCAATTTATGAACAAATGATTATAATGCTTCCTAGTGAATAAAATATATACAGCTTACAAGTAACTGAGACCTAACTCTTGCTAGTTGTTCATACACGTATGCACTTTGTCAGCAGTATTTTATAATAATGAATAAAATATGTTACTACATTTAGTTTTGTATTGTTTAATATATTGTTAAAGTGCCCCTATTATGGGTAATGAAAGGTGCATATTTTGGTTTTGGGAGTCCCCAACAACAGGTTGACATGCATACAAGGTCAAAAAACACTTTCATTGTCTTAAAATATGCATTTAATTTTACCTTACTTGCTAAATGACATATTTTTCCAAACCCCTACTTTGTGTGACGCTAATCTGCGTTGATTGGTCCGATTGGTCTCATTTTCATTTCATCATGTCTGTAATGCCTGATAAAGCCGTGTTTGTGAGCACAGTGCTACTTTGTGTACAGTTGTGTATGTTACCAGGGAAACTGCTATTTTACCAGTCTAAAAGCGGCACCTAGTTGCAAAGAATGAATTTGCATTTTCATTCAGACCAAAACGAAAAGACCAACAAGTGGGCGGGCAATATGCTATTGTTTCATGTTGACGTCAACATGAAACGGCTTGGGATTCGTATTAAAGATGACTCGTTTTAATGATTCAGAGTCGACTCTTTCTTTTGAGAGACAATAACTTTATACATGGTGCGCTTTCAGATTTTAAATTTTGCAGGATGTTTTCATTCACTTTAGAGCTGTGTTACACACTGCATGAAAGGTAATTTTCAAAACTCCATAATAGGGGCAACTTTAAAGGAACTTTCTCCACTATGACTGTGAAAAATATGTAAAAGTGAACACATCTTTTCCAAGAATTGTTTTATATTTATTTTTGAATTAAATTTTAGCAATATCATTTTGTTGTTTTTTTTTTAAATTATAATTATTGGAACTATTAAGGAACTGGAATCAGAATTAATTCAAGTGAATAAACAGAGTCCTTGATCACAAATGTGCACTTTAGATTCCTAAAGAAGCTCCTTGGAGGGCCCCTCATGCGGAAGAGTGGGACAAGATAACCATGCAGCAACTCATTGACCAAATTTGTTGGACCAGGTATAGAGAAGGGACCAATTAATATCAGGTATTGTTGTGGCATATTGGCTGTTGATGGCATATCCTTTCACCCACGGGTTGCTTGCAGGTCCGCTCGTCGCTTTGCCACTCTGTTCGTCAATGTGAACGTGACCTCCGAGCCCCATGAGGTGTCTGCTCTGTGGTTCCTTTGGTACGTCAAGCAGTGTGGAGGCACCATGAGAATTTTCTCTACCACAAATGGAGGCCAGGTAAGTCTTTGTACAACAGATTAGCTTCAAGAAACTGTTGGCCTGTTGCGTAATGTCTGTATACTGTTATCTCGGTTGGTTATTTCTCTGTCGAAGACCAGAGTTAATTATATGCCAAACATATGAACTCCACGACATTAATGTTTTGCAGTTTGTTTGTGCATATCTCTTTGGCTTTTTCACTGCACCAGTGCTTGTGTTTACAGTATAATTAACATCTGTGGGAGAAAGAGAGAATGGCAGTCTGAGGGAGTGAGAGATGGGGGGTTAGTGTCCTTACACAACAGTGTCTTTTTTTAAATATTGGCAGGCCAGGAAATCTGGTGTTAGAACTGTGATATAAATCAAGCTGTAGCTGTTCAATCCAATGTTCCTGCCAAGTCCAACAGTCCTTGTCACTGTTCAGTCTGTACCCCTAATTTAGTTAACCACAGCTCTCAAAATGGGTATGTTGCAAGGCAAAAAATTGACTTTCTGTGGAAGAAAGAGAAATGTTTTGCTGTTATGAGTAGAGAGGAAGGGTTACATAGGGTTAAAGGGAGAGTTCACTTAGAAAACATTCAAACTGCATATTTAAATATAGTCATGTCAGACATGTCATGCCAGGTTTGATGTCTGTGATAGATTGTAGCTTTTTGTTCTTAACTAATACTTTTTATGAAAAATACAGTATCTGTAGGTTTTTGTGTGTGTTTGTTTATGCTAAGCTTTGTTTAAATATCCAATAACTGATGTGGAGAACCAGTTTTTCATTGTTTTATTTTTTTGCATTTAGACATAATAACTAGATCATTATACTACATTTTATTTAATACTTTAATATATTATTATTAATATTTATTATCATTAAAGAAAAGATCACTTGGTGCCATCTACTGGTAGACCTCATATTAAACAACCAGTAAAAAAAAAAAAAATGAGAAAATGGTCGTTTCTCCCAGTCATAATGTGTAAAGTATTCATAGTAATTTTTCAGTTAAGCCACTGCAATACTCCTTATAGGGGAGTATATTCAATTTGCTTATTAATCCATGATGATTTTTTTTTCCAAGTTAGTTGACTATAGTATATACTTATAGTATACACTTCTCAAGAGAGGCTATCTTGTGTCGTACCCATTCATTCCTGTGACACTGAACTGATTATGTAACACACCAAAATAGTGGCCACTGTATCTGGGTCACATTTTTTAGCAGGAGCCTTCTAGCAAATGTGTCCTCTGATGGTACACAAATAAAGCAAATAAGAGTTTTGTTTATTAAATTGATAACAAAACGTCACGCCTTTTATCTTTAATTCCCTTTGGAATGACATTGTCAATAAACAGTTATGATCTGCCTGTTACTGTTCTTTAACCTGTTTTATATTCTTAATGTGTCTGCTAAGGTATGTGCATGGTGGGCAGTAATATACAACTCTGTCATAATTCTATCTCTGAGAGACAGAGACCCCTATTGGTGAATAAAAGAATTGCAGTCATTGTTGAAATGTGAATGTTAATGTATATTAAACTGATCATTTCTATTACATACAAAGTCTAGCCAAAGTCTGGAAAACTGTTTTCTGCTGTCCAATATGACAGGAGCGCAAGTTTGCCGGAGGTGCCAATCAAATCAGTCAGGCGATGGCGAGAGAGCTGGGTGACCGTGTGAAGCTGGGCAGAGCTGTCTACAGCATTGACCAGACTGGAGACCTGGTGGAGGTCAGGACAGTTAATGAGGAGATATACAAGGTGAGAATGTGCACAAAACTCTCCATGGCAATGTCCTATTTGGCATGGACTACTAACATTCTGCTTCCAGCATATTACAAAGTATATAATGCATACTAATAACCAAAACATAGCATGGGAAAGAATGCAAAGCTAAAAAAAAATGTTGTCACGTTGGCCAGATAGAAATGTAAGGTCAAGACAGGCACATTGCATTGTGGTATGCGTTTTTCCACTCTGTAAGTAGCAAATCATACCCACTTTCCGTGCAAGTACAGAACTGTTCATAATACACACAATATACATACCACATAAATGGTAATATGGTAGTGTGCTAGCCTTTGAGTGTAGTAACCAGTGATGGAGCTCCTGAGTAAGCAGCATGTACATTTCATGCTAAATCGGCTCATTTGAAAGACAAATGTCCCACTTTGGAGTATGTATCACCATGTATGTGTGTAAGCTTGGTGGATTGTTATCAGTAAGCCGCTCTTCATCCCCCAGTCCTGGCCACATCCTCTTTCCTTTGCTGAAAGCTTATTAAAGGCTGCTGTAGAGCTGCTTAAACCTCTGGGGAGGAACAGTGGGGGCAACACTGGAACCACTATATTCAACTGTACGTCCTTATATATATATATATACACTACTGTTCAAAATTTTCGGGTTTGTAAGAATTCACTGAGACAGAACAAGGCTGTGTGTATCATTAACATTTTACCATGAAATGTATTTCTGTGATGGCAAAGCAAATTTGTTCCATGCAATCATGAGTTCCACATTTCAGAGATGTTTTGATCTTGTAAATCCATTAAAAGTCTTTTTGTTATATACAAGGTAAGAGATACTGATGTGATTTCAGTGAAATCCATCAGATAGAAGGGAATGTGCGGCATTCCCAAAAAATCACCTACAGCAGTTGTAAATACGCTGTTAATGGGCACAGTGCTGATGGTTTCTAGGGTTTGATCATGCCTCCTATAACTTACTGAAAGAGTCCTTTTAACACCCAACTATCTGAAATGATGATGAATTAGCAAAATTTTTAAAGATTTTCTTTTCTCTCTTCTTGTAGGCCAAATATGTTATACTTGCCATACCACCAAGCCTGAACTTGAAAATCCATTTCAACCCTGAACTACCGCCTCTGAGGAACCAGCTCATTCACAGAGTCCCCATGGGCTCAGTCATCAAATGCATGGTGTACTACAAAGAGAACTTCTGGAGGAAGAAGGGTCTGTACCACTTGTCCACTTTCCATTACATAAATCACTTGAAAGCCAGTTACAAAAGAATCTTGGGACTGAAGTGACATTGACTGCACACAGTGTTGTTACTGTAAACTAAAATGATTAAACATTGGTTTTGTTATTTGGAATAAATCTGAAATAAGCTTAATAAATAAATTAAAGCTAAACTGAAATATTAAAAACACTGATACAAATTACAAAAGCACATAAAATGATTCAAACAAACTAAAAAATAAAATAAAATGAAAACTGAAGATGTAGAAATAAAAGCTCATTCAAAATATTATTAAAAACTATGTATGTAAACACTGGCTATACAGTGTGTATGCTAACCCGGGCTGTTTTGTTTTTTCAGGATACTGTGGCAGCATGGTGATTGAGGAGGAGGAAGCACCTATTGGGCTCACTCTTGACGACACTAAGCCTGATGGGTCTGTGCCTGCTATAATGGGGTAAATAAAGCACTGAGCTTTCTATCATAGGATGAACATAAACTACTAAAAAAAAAAATTGAGATTCTTCTCTTTACAGTTTCATCCTGGCACGAAAATCCAGGAAATTAGCCAGCCTGACGAAAGAGGAGAGGTAGATATTTCTTTGATTCCATATTAGTAAACTGTCACGGCACCTGTGCACACTTTGTGCTGAAATGATTATTCTTACCAGAATGTTGTCAATCATTTCAGAAAGAGAAGAATCTGTGAGATTTATGCTCGTGTGCTTGGCACAGAAGAAGCGTTAAATGTGAGTCTCCATGACCAGTCACAAATCTCTGTCATCCTTTAGTCTTATCATTTTTAATAACTTTTCATGCTTCATTTTTGTGGTGGTGTCTTCTTTAGCCTGTGCACTACGAGGAGAAAAACTGGTGTGAGGAGGAGTACTCTGGTGGCTGCTACACTGCCTACTTCCCCCCTGGTATCATGACACAGTATGGGAGGTTAGTGCACCTCCGGATGGTTCAACATTATGCTAGTCTGCTGATAGTAAACTAGAGCATGAATTGACACGAGAAGTGACCGTTTCTCTCTGTTTCAGGGTTCTGAGGGAGCCGGTGGGCAGGCTGTACTTTGCAGGAACTGAAACGGCCACAGAGTGGAGCGGTTACATGGAGGGGGCCGTGCAAGCTGGAGAGAGAGCCAGTAGAGAGGTGCTGCTAAGATCCAAGATGTTTACAAAAAACTTGTTCTCCCCAAACTTCCTGTGTCAACAGGAAATATATCAATGCAGGAAACAAAAAGCTCTCGTCAAGTTTGAAAATCTGTCATTGAATTCCATTATTAGCATGTTCAATAGGAATCCATCTATTTAACATCGTGTCGCAATCTATTTCGTTCTACTTCATTTTGCGCATATATTCATGCTTCATTTTCTATTTTCAACACATCTGTCAGTACTTGGATTTTTATGCGTAATTGTGTTGCACAAGGTTTTGTTGTATCTGTATTAGCTTGTCCTAATTTAGCTCTTGTTTGTACAAAGGTTTGGGGTCACTTTTTGTCATTTGCTCTAAATGCCTTACATGTAAAGGTTAATTGAAGTTTATGTCTGATTTTAAATATTGCCATCTGTTACTCCAAATACTGTGTGCTTTTCTTTTCCAGATTTTGTGCGCAATGGGAAAACTCCATGCGAGTCAGATCTGGCAGTCAGAGCCTGAATCATTGGTAAAAAAAATTGCACTTTTGAATGCACTTAAGAAACATGTTTTAATTAAATCCATAAATATCATTCCGATTTGGATCTTGAACAAATTCTACTCTGAACACTTTTCCTCAGGATGTCCCAGCCCGGCCATTTGTCACCACATTCTGGGAAAGAAACTTGCCATCGGTTGGAGGAGTCTTTAAATTCATGGGCGTGTCCTCCTTCCTGGCTCTGGCCACAGCAGCAGGAGTGGTCGCCTACAAGAAGGGGCTCCTCCCACTTTCACAACCTGTTCTCTGAGCTGGCCTTGTGTTTGTGGCGTTCAATCACCTAATCACGGTCATAACGCTGCCTGGGTGTGTGGCCGAGTTACTTAGATGAGATTTGACACACAATTGCTCAGTCATTGTTAAAAATTAACCAAGTGATTATTATGGCATAATGAGTAGCTACTAATTGTTAATGTGGGAATTTTTGCCCTGTCTAAGAGTTCACTAGCCGCATTAAAGGAACCGAACATGTGACATTTCACAACCATTCATTACGTGTGTGAGAGTGTGTGTGTTTTTCACCAGTCTTATTGATTACCTCTGCTAATTTCAGGTGCTGTTCTCAGGAACTCGTTAATTAACCTTCCAAAAGATTGAAATAACATTACAGAGATTAGATTAGCATTTAGCAATGCATTTTATGGTACTTTATAACAGAGACTTTGAGAATATCTTCTCTACATCACATCACAACACTGCACAGAAGCTGTTTTAGCTTCAGCACAATTCACTATATCATTCATGAGAGAAGCAGAGGCTGTTCATATCACATTCATTCTCGATTCTCAACATACAATGTTAAACAACAATTAGTACAGACTGGCTTTATGTGTCTGGTAGTAAGACGAAGTGAAGTCTATCAGTCATAGAGAGCTGATTTGAAGCTTGTCCCAGCGTTTTATGTAATTTCTAAAAGCTGCTGTGTGATTGAATCATATGAAAGCATTTGAATGTACTTTTATATAGTAGATGTTTTTCATGTATACTTGAAATATGAATTTATTTTCAACCATCCATTGTTTAACAGTTCTCTAATTCCATAGTATATTACTAATAGTAAAATACACAAATGATAAAATTTAATTAAATGGTAATTTGTATAAAAATGTAAAACCTGTTTATCTCAATGGTTTTAGTTTTTTAGTTTTTTCCCCCCATCTACCAATCTTGTGATAGATAGATAGATAGATAGATAGATAGATAGATAGATAGATAGATAGATAGATAGATAGATAGATAGATAGATAGATAGATAGATAGATAGATAGATAGATAGATAGATAGATAAAAAGTGTCCCTCCCTCACCTTCATAGCAGTAACCTGTGCAATATTATTTACATAACAATTATAACATTATGTATGGTAATTTATTAAAGTATATGACATTCTAACACTCTTCAGTTATTTAATCATATCTAGCAAATGATTAATATAATTGCAATTAATTGAAAAGGAAGTCATGCAACCCCAGACAGATTAGAAAATAAAATGTATTATGTGTGTAAACCTGAAGTGTGTACATTTTGTTGTTCCAAAGATAAGTTGTAACTGTTGTTTGTGGTGCCTTAATCTGATGTAGTATTCCTCATTTCTCAAGTGCCTCTGTGCTGATGAGCTCCTCCAGTCTTGAACATTGTTTCTGGGTCAGTCACTGGCTGCTTTAGGTGATGCTTTCTAAAAACGAGCTCCTTTCACAAGACTTTGTGAAGCTCTTTTGACTGATAAATCTGCATTGAAGCACCATTCAAAAACCCACCGCTCTAGTCTTCAGCATACAATGGAAAGCTTTCACAACTGCTTCCTGAAGAAGCCACTGATGATCCAGGACTGACAGAATCAGAGGCAAAGCCACTCCTGACTGTTGACTATAACATTTGATAAGAAATCTTTCTATCTGTGACCTACATCTTGGTTAGAGTCTGATTCACTGTGAACTTGTAATGATGTGGTGACACCTTTGTCCTGACATGTTGTATTTGCTGTAACTCCTCCACCTGCTGTGCTAGTGAATTGTGCCTCTGTGTGTGTGTATGTGCTGCTAATGCTTTTCCAAACCACAGAACATGGCCCTGTTTACCTGATATGTCATCGCCTGTTCCAGTTTGCATAGCTGCTCTGCTATGATCAGGCCCCTTTGTCTGATTTTGTGTGCGTATCACAATGTCCACTGGTCTAGTCTTGTAATTGCATTATTTGATCTCTTTATACAAATTCAACGACTAAACTGATAATAAAAGTGTGTGATTTGCCACCAGACCATGCATACTGTATGCCGTTCTTTTGTTATCAGGATATGTACTGTGTTCTCATCTGAATTACTCCCTTTTAAAGTCACAAGCTTCTTGATTGGTGTGATGTCTTTCTTCAGGGAAGAAAGCAGATGAGGCTCTTCCAGCAGAGATGAGCTCGTTTCAACCGCGGCAGGACATTCTCCACTGATTTAAGTTCCTTAGGTTACATGGAAATACAACTTAATATGCACTTCCTTTTTTAACAGCTGACAAACTGTTACAACGTTGCGATAGATAGATAGATAGATAGATAGATAGATAGATAGATAGATAGATAGATAGATAGATAGATAGATAGAATCTTTTAAGATGTTCACCATTTATTTAGACCCTTAGAGGGTGCCAGTGAACCAAAGTCATACAGTGCCCTCCATAAGTATTGGAACAGTAAAGACAAAATTGCTTTCTCTGCTGTGGAGTCAAGACATTTGCAAATATGATTAAAATATGAATATGCGACAAAACTACAGAATGTCATATTTCATTATTAGGTCTTTCGACACATATATGTTTTACCAAATAAAAAGTACAGCACTTTTAGAGTTCATCTCACTATTTGATGTGAGCATAAGTATTGGAACAGCTGAATTTAAGGCAGATGTAAAAGATTAAAAGCTAATATTTAGTTGCAGATCCCTTGCATGCAGTCAGAGCAGTGAGTCTGCGACCCATAGACATCACCAGACTCTTGGTCTTATGCTTTGAAATGCTTTTCCCCAGCCTTTAATGCAGCCAGTTCCAACTGTTGCTTGTTTTGGGGAGTTTCTGTCTTTAGTCTTCTCTTCAGCTGGTGAAATTAATGTTCAATCGGATTTAAATCTGGAGATTGATTTGGGCAATCTAAAACTTAACATTTCTTTGCCCTGATAAAGCCCTTGACTGAACTGGCAGGGTGTTTTGGGTCATTGTACTAATCCAATATGAAGTGCTTTCTAATGAGTTTGGTGCCATTTTCTTGAATATTAGTAGCCAAGATGATTTTGTACCCTTCCAAATTCATTCTGCTACTGCCATCATACATTAATCATCATTAAAATCAAGAGGTCCTGTTCTAGAGACAGCCATGCATGCCCATGCCATGACACCACCTCCAACAAGCTTTACAGATGAGGTTGTACGCTTAGGATCATTTGCAGTTCCCTTTTTTCGCCACACTTTTGCTCTCCAATCACTTAGATAAAGGTTAATCTTTGTCTCATCGGTCCATCAACTCAGTTCCAAAACTCTAATGGCTCACATTTGTGAAGAATCTTGCCTTTCTATTTCTGGTTCTGATCAGAGGTTTGCATCTTGCTGTGTAGCTTCTGTAATTCTGTGTCAAATTCTCCTGCAGACTGTAGATTGACAGAGCATCACCCCAGCTTTCAGGAGGTTGTTGGTGATTTTACAGACATGTATTTTAGGGTTCATTTTCACAGCTTTTATGATTTGTCTGTCATCAACTACTGTTGTTTTTTCTCAGCCGATCAGGTCGTCGTTGGTTGCTGATGTCGCCGGTAGTTTCCAAACTCTTGATTTCTCCATGCCCTTTGTTTTTTCCTATAGTTCTAATTGACTTCCTCTTTTCTTTCAGCATCCAAATTACTTGGTTTTCTTTCAGAGTCGGCTTCCTCGTCTTCATCCTGGTTTGTGTGTGTCATCATCGAATGCAAGAGTTAGAATGCAAAAGCAATGGATATAGCTGATAAGACACATTCCCTGCTTTTAATATCTGAAGAATTAATGCAACAGGACACTGCTGATCATTCAGAAAGACCTGTGAGGCAACTGTTCCAATACTTATGCTCACATCAGATAAGGAGATGAAACTCTAAAAGTGCTGATCTTCTTAGCTGGTAAAACATCTTTGTGTCGAATCACCCAATAATAAAATGTGACATTCTGTCATTTTGTCTCATATTCATCTTTTAATCATATTTACAGATTTATTGACTCCACAGCAAACAGAACAATTTTGTCTTTACTATTCCAATATTTATGGAGGGCACTGTAACTATAATAGTTCTCTCTTCTCTCTCTATATCTATCTGTTTCTGTCTTTCTTTAATATTATGACTATTGTTGAAAATGCTTCTAAATAAAATGATTGCATTTGTTGTGTTCTTCAGGCAAAGAACTTTATTGAGCACGTGCTGAAAATTGCCTTCACTCAAGTTGAGTGTGTCCTTTGTCCCGTTTCGGCAAGGAAATGCAGATTATGAATGGACATATTAATAGAAAATCTAATACTATTCGCTCTATGAAAACACTGAGAAGCAAGAAATTAGGAAACGAGACGTTCGCCTCGTCAATCTGCCAAATGTTATTATCACTTAGTCGTCACTCCTTACAATGTCTCTCACCATCCCAGCTAAAAAAGTTCAAAAGAAGCGAAGCATCAGTGTTGTATAGAGATAAGGGATGCTGGGATAACATATCGCCAAATGATACTTTGAAGTTGTGAATGCTGAAAATGGGCTGAAGTGCAGAGAGGGGGAAAACATGAATATATTTGTGCGATAAGCACTGGATAAGACTCTCCTCCAGAGCGGAGAGGAGAGAGAAGAACAGAAGCTGCAACACCAAACATCATCAAACGGGGGAGAGCAAATCCCACATAAAAGGAGTAGGATTTGTTTTGGGGGTGATTGGCAGGCATGGGGGGGGTTTAGGGGGGGCTGGGGGGGCTAGGGGGGGCACTGCCCCCCCAGACGAGAGCCAATAATGATTTTGTATTTGACATTTTCTCATTTTATTTGTATTATTTTATTATTTTAGTGGTTAGAATAAGTACGTTTTGGGTTAAATGAATTATTTAAGTCCCATATCATCCCGAGTCGCGGATGGTTCTTAACTTGAGAGGACATGAGAGGACTCTCTTTTCGTTATTTTCCAGCTTTAGCAAGATAACAAATATTCGTTGTTTTCTTTATAAACTCGCTAATAAAAATGTGGTGGACTGAGTCATCTCTGGCTGAATTGGACAGGCAATTTGAAGCGATGGCCTTGAGTGTGGCGCGTGATTCAGTATTTAGTTAAAGCACATACACAAGGCTTATTCACCCTTGGCTAGTGACAGCTGAAGTGGATCTTGTGAAATGTGCGGTCGCATCGTCGATTACTCTTTAGTAACTTAAAGATGACTGCGCATACCATGAGCGCTCAGACTGACCTGAGATTTGCCCCGCAAACATTTCAGCAGTTATTATAGGCCCGTGTGTCCCGCATTTCTGTCGACTGAACCAGCCATGCCATTAATTATGAATTTATCAGTATTTTGCATGCCAAAGTAAATTTCTGCATATACATATTACGCCAAATAGAAGCAGAAAACCGTGCTATATTTCATCATGAGATCGGGTTAGCCCGCAACAATTAATTTGTTGGGCTATTTTACAAATGGGAATACAAATAATTCATGACAATATTTAAAATTCAAGCTGCCCATAAAATTTATAGTGAAAAGTACTTTAAAAGCATCTGGAATGTAATAAAGTGTTTTTAAAGCTGTTTTAAAGCATTTGCTGAATGGATAATATTTTTTTTTTTAAATAGGATAAAAAAAAAAACTCTGTGCGTATCCTCGGGAAAAAATGTTTTATTTATTTATTTATTTATTATGTATTTTACTGTCGAGTATATATTATATAAATATATGAAATATAGAACAAATAAAAAAAAAGTGTTCGTGGCTCGTCTGCCAGTGGGTGCCCCCCCCCCCCCCCCCCCCCCCAAGCATAAAAGTGAAACTCCGCCTATGATAAAAGGAGTAAGAAAATATCCCGGAAGACACAGTTTAGAGATGACCAGGGGTCCTTATAAGAATTTAGCATTCATGCTAAACTTTTCTGTGCCACTGTATTAAGGAAAAAAGAATGAGGTGCTATATAAAACCTGCAACCCCTTCGGCTGTGACTATTGTGTGTCTGTTCAGGATTGTGGGAAATTATAAGCAAAGGATAGCTTACATCCATGCTTTCAAAAATGACCAGACGAAGACATCTTATTTTGAATGGATGTTATACAAAAACACGAGCATCAGTGAAGCATTTTCAGGCTTGCAGCCTATAACTCATAGATATATTATTAAATAGATAGTTCTGACTCTACATTCTGATTGGATGGGCAACGTTCTGTGACCGACTTTGTATAAATTGATGTACTACAAAGCCTATGCTCAGCTAATAAATTATTTGCTGGTGGAAGAACAGTTTTATTATTATTATTAATGATTAATGCAGCTATTTATTGAAGATTGGTTCTTCTATATGGGTCTCATTTTTTTTAGATTTTATTATGATTTTACCCCTGTAATGGGTTAATCACTATTAATTGCACAACGTTTATTTTTCTTCTCATGTTTCATATTAATTTGCATTGTTAATTTCACTGCAGAGCTCATATTGTAAAGTGAATGCTTGCTTTTTTTGATAAATAAACATTATTTTCTGAAATTAAACAAATGAGAGTTGGTCATAAAATATTAATGAAATGAATAATGCTAAGATGCTGATTTGTTCTTTTGATGTCTTGGAGGGCGTCTAAAGTTTGAAAACCTTAGAATTAGAGTGATCTTCGAGGGTTCATTTCAATGGAAATGCTCTGAATTCTGCCACCATCTTTTTAACAGCATTCACAATTTAGTCATGAATTATTTATTTGCTGAATAAGTGGGCAAATGTCGGCCATTCAAGGTCTATTAAAGTTCAATTGTATGTTCAGTGGATTGATTTTATTTAGGCAGTGAATTTAATTTAGGACTGCGAGAGACCACAAACCAGGGTCTGATTGAATTGAGACTGTTCATTTTTAATGTATCTCATGACCTGATTGTCCGTAGAATGAAAAACATGCCTCCAGCATTCAAATTATCTAATAATCTTATCTAAAAAGCCTGAGCTGTGCTGGAAAAAGATCTCCCAGCTAGGTGAGTCTCCTTGAGGATGAAGGCTCTGTTTGTTTGTTTACGTTTGCATGTTTGTGTGGGTTAGGCCATTTCTTAATTTATGACAAGTGAATATTCAGAGCCTTAAGAGTGTTGTCTAAATGTCCCATTGCTGAACATTATGACATTTACCATCTGCTGTTGGATCAAACCGTGTGCTGGTTGCTGAGATAAATGGATAAGATCATATCTAAATGTTTCGGTTCAGTTCATCATTTCAGTGGCTCCTGAATTATCCATACATGCCCCGCAACATATATGACGGCATCTGTGTATGAATTATTTTCACCGAGTATGGAGTGAAAGAGACTGTAAATGTCATACTATATAATGTGAATGCACCGGTCTGTATCTAGTATCATTTCCTGTGCCTTTCCTTCACACAGCCTGACACAGTTTTCATTCGTTCAAGCGGTATGATCAAACTTGTGTCATAAATCAAATCCAACTTTAAACTAAAAAGTCTCAAAGAGGCATTTGTTAGACTTCAAATCCTCATTCAGCTCCATTTTCTTCTTGATCTATGCTTGTACAGTTTTTGTTCTGAAATGTAACGAGTATTTTAGGCCTTTGTGAGTAACACGGCTTAGTATTAGTCAATCAATCAATGTTTTTGACCCATAGATATGGAGTAAAAGCCACAACATTTTGAATTGGATTTAATTTAATCTCTACAGTAAAATACAGGAAATATACATACTGTATGTACATAAATAATTTTTCAGCAAATCACCTGTTTGCCATACTATATTGAATAAATAAATAGATTTTTCAATGAAACACCATTTTGCCATAATTAATTAAGTGATTAAATAACTAAATAAATAGTATGGCAAATAGGTAGTTCATTGAAAACTCCTGGTGTCCTGAAAATCTCCTGGTTTATAGAACACGGTTCATGGTTGGATACTGTACAGTCCATTCAGCTGGAGATACGCTGCAGGCATGCTTTAAGTCACATTATTGCTGGGCTAATGAAGTCTATTCAAATTTGGTGTCTCCAGAGTGATTCTGAATGAAAGAGGCAAACAAATGAGGTCAAATGTGACCTGCTAATAATTTGGCCCATAATGAGAATGTGAGGTCTATAATAAAGAAAACAGAAGCTCAGGCACTGCACAAACCCACTGGGGAAAGGGTCAGCAGTGCCACAGACAGACTGAGGTGCTGCTTTAGAATAAAGTTAAAAGCTAGCACAAGGAAGGTACCTGCTCATTCATTTATTTATTTATATATATATATATATATATATATATATATATATATATATATATATATATATATATATATATAGTGACGCGTGTCCCAAGCACTCATCAGCGTCGCCCTGGAAACAGAGAGGAAACTCCTGCGCACACTCAGCACGGGCTGGCCGGCCACAGCTGAAGCTAGTAAGAGAACAGCTACAAAAGCCACCGCATGACACACACTGGTGAGACATATCTCCAGAAGACTCCATACTAATACCACTTTGCACTACCACTTCTCACTACCTTTCTTCCAGAAGGCAGTGTGTGACTGGCCAGCACCAGCACATGAGCTCGACACATGAGCAAGCCAGCACTTGGAAGCACAGAGGTGGATCACAGAGCACCAGGGCACCCCCTGGGGCCTTTATTGAAGTCCTCTTGTCGTGTGATTCTTCACCTGGTTATATATATATATATATATATATATATATATATATATATATATATATATATATATCATCCTAGAAACCAAAAGTTTATGGATATCTCAGTATGGTGTTTTTTCCCACTGTTTTCTAGTTTTATTTTAAATGATTGTTCTGGGTCATTTACAAATTAAATGCACTATAGCTTCTTGATTTGAATGTATCCATAAGTTTAAACTGGGGCAGCAATTCATTGTGTGTCCGTTACACATATGTTTGAGCCAGTCTTAAGCGGCTCACTGACAGATGAGAGCCGTGAGTGGGAGTTTAGAAGTGACAAGACAGATAGAGATGTGTGAAGGCAGCACCAGTGAGGAGTTAATCACAAGCACAGTGTGAGGGCAGACAGCTGAACATTGGCCAGTGGCTGCAGGAGGGATCCTCACTTCTTCCCTGGACTTGCTATCCTGAGTCTGCAACTATATGAATAGAGATGTTGCCAGAATCTGTCAGACCAGCAGGCCATAGACACAAGAAATCATGTTCACATCCAAACACTGAATGCAAAGACACAAATCAAATCATATTTATAATCTAAAACAATTAAAGGGTTAGTTCACCCAAAAATGAAAATTAGGCCATGTTTTACTCACCCTCAAAGCATTCAAAGTGCCATGTAAGGCACATTTTATTATGAATGCGCATGCTTTATTTGACTACTTTTGTATATATATATATATATTATATATATATATATATATATGTTCTTGAAAGCTTTTCATGGTAAAAAAAATTTTTTTTATAAATGTACTGTAGCTACTTAACACAGTTTCAAACATTCTGCATTTGTTCTCAGAATAGAAAACCGTATCGTCTGTGAATTCTCATATTTAGAGCACAATAGGCTCTGATTAGCTTTCATTATTGGAATGCATTTGATTGAAGCACGTGTCCCCCCAGTTTTAAGAGAACGCTTTCTCAAATGCATAAGAACTCTTGTGGCTGCTAGAGTGTCACATCTGCACCTGTGTGCCATCTGCGATCAGTTTTTTGATGTGGAGTTAGTGAGTTAAGCTTAGCAAGCAGAAAGTTTGTGGTTCAGTTCACATGAAAATCAAGAAAGCTACCTTGGATACTGAGGTTGGCATCATAACATGGTAGGTCTTCTAATGCTACGTCTACACCAATCCAGATACATTTGAAAACATCTTTTTCTCTACGTTATGACCTTCTGTCCATAAGAAGACAGCATTTTTGTCCTGCAAAAACAAAGCTTTTTGAAAATGCTCTCCCAAAGTGGATACTTTTTTTTAAATGCTTTTGCATTTTAGTGTAGACAGTTAAAATGGAGGTTAGAAATTAGTTTAGTTATGGGGCACATATTATAATGATAGATGTCTGATTATACCAGTATGTATCTGTTATTTGCACTTTCACCTAGTGCTAAAGATATGTTACTTTGTACAACCTTCATATTACATTGCTGAAAGGTAACAAAAAATTCCTCACAATTGATGTACTGCAGCAAAAAATAAGGGTAATTGCGTTTTAGACCATATATTGAATGGTGATCAAGTGTGACCTTGATGCAATATAAGTTGTGAGAAATTTTCCTAATAAAATGATTGTGCCTGAAGAATAGCATGAGAATTTTATTACATCTGGTCTCTCGGTATCATCTCAGGGCTTTTTATGTTTTAATCATTTTTTTTTAAATTTTTTTACAGTAAGTTGAATTTAGTGTTTGCTAAGGTGGCCCAGTAGTGCACAACAAAACAAAATCTCCACAACACAAATTAAACAAGCCACAACACAATGAAATTAGCACAACAAAAAGGAAACAAGCCACAACACAACAAAATTAGCACAAAACAACAGAAACAAGCCGCAACACAATTAAATTAGAACAACACAACAAAAACACCCCACAACACAATGGAAACAAGTCACAACACAACAAAATTAGCACAACACAATGGGAACAAGTTGCAACACAATGAAAACCAGCTGCAACAAAACAAAATTAGCACAACACAAAGGAAACAAGTCACAACACAACAGAAACAAGCTGCAACACAATGAAATTAACACAACACAATTGAAACAAGCCGCAGCACAATGGAAACAAGCAACAACACAAAAAAATTAGAACAACACAAACGGAAAACAAGCTGCAACATAATGGAAACAAGGCACGACACAATGGAAACATTTCGCAATACAATGGAAACACCCTTATGAAACAAAAATATATGGTAGTATACTGCAAAATATAATGCAATATATTACATAATACATTTCTATCTATTGGAAACTAGTGCTTATATTTTTCAACAAACAGCAATATATACTTTGACAATATACAGCTATATATTGACACATACAAATATATTAAGAAATGAAAACAAAAATAAATATTCATTGTTTGATCCTTTATTGACTATGTATTGCACATAGATGCTCCCATATAAATGTGAATGTACTGTATGTACACACATATTTACACACATTCAAGGAATGAGTTACAGCAGATGTCTAGTTCCCAACATGTTTTGCTTCTGACTATTAAAGGAGAGTAAAAAAAATTTAGTGTTTTTCCATGTGTTTTTGCTCAGTATTAATATAGGGGGATATCTGTTAGTGTTTAATGTTGTATTATTTCGAAATGTAGAAGGGTTTCTGTTATGTGTAAGTTTGTGGGGTTACCGCTGTGCAGAAGAGTAGAGTCTGTGGTCAGGAAGACGATTGGCCAAACACTGTTAAATTATATTTTACTTTTTTAAAAAGTAATGGTAGTGCACTGTTCAGCACAGTGATAGTCCGTTCATTAAGTGTTTTATTATGAGCAGGTGTACTTATGCTATTGTAAGATAGCTATATTTTAAAATATGAAACATGTATATTATAAATGATTGTTAAATGTAAGAAATATATATTTCCATATATGTGTGTCTCTATATACTGTATGAATATATGTTCAATGTATTTTTACACATGCAGTACCATGTCTTATCACATGTACATCTATATATTATAAAGTATATAACTGAATATAAAATGACATATATTGTGATGTAAGTAAATAGACTGTCAAATATTTTTCAATATATGAAAAGCGGCAATTCCTTATATATTTACAAAATATATTATTCTGTATAATTTCTAATATACCATTATGTCATTTAATATATTGATCATTCATATACTGTATTAGGAAATATATTTTCTTTGCGTAAGGGCAAGCTGCAACATAATGAAATGAAACAGAAACAAGCCACAACACAACGAAATTAGAACAACACAACGGAAACAAGCTGCAAGACAACGAAATTAGAACAACACAACGGAAACAAGCTGCAAGACAACGAAATTAGAACAACACACTGGAAATGAGCCACAACACAATGAAATTAGCACAACACAACAAAAGTCCTATGCGTTGTGTTGTGGAGATTTTGTTGTGTTGTGCACTACTGGTCCACCATAGCTGTCCTATGTTTCAGTGTGGATGAGAAACTTTTGGAAAACGTTAAAAATGCTAGTGTGGATGGAGAGCATTTTTTAAATGAAAACATATTCAGATTATAGGCTATATTTAGTCTACAGTATATATATTTATATATAGCCTATATTTGATCATTCTCCTCCCATTAAACATAACATTGATCATTTATTTCTTAATCAGTCTTTAAAATTATTAGTTTCAAGAATCAAGCTCCAGTCAGGACTCATGCAAGAGGTGAGAGCACCAGCACAACACTTTCTGTCCAATGCTGTCTGACAACAGTAGCAATTTCATGCTAAATGCTCCTCTCAGAAGAAACATTGGATTGTTTTTCATCAGCGGGTTGAGGCCTCTTTGAGACAAGCCCAAAGGAGAGCAAAGTACATCCAGTGTACCAATTGTAAATGTGCTGTGCACCCTCAGGAAAAAGAGTAAAATTAAGTTTGATCTGTACTCTCTGCAAAACCATTCCAGGGATATCCACATGATGAACCGAAACAAACTTTTGCTGCAACATCAGACAGAATACTCACAAAGGGTCAAACCTTCTGAAAAAAAGAACATTACTAAAATAGAATGGATGAATCTAAATGAACAATTCGTTACATTGCCCCAGGGATTGGATTGGTCAGAACGATGCAGATTCACAAGGAAACAGAAGTAATCAAAGTGAAGAAAGAAGCTGGAGGAACAGAAATGCTCATGAGGACAACAACAATCTCAAGCAAACAATAAAGCAGTATAATGCAGGCCAAAACATTGAAAATAAAACTGCAGAGCAGTGAAAAGCCTCCTTAAAACAACATCCACTGCTGCAAACGGAAGAACCATGCAAATACAACATTGTATAAATGCATATCATTAAGCATAAAAGATTGTCTTAATAAACACATTCCAGTCTTTTGACTTATAATGTGAATGTCCTGTTGTTGCACTGCTTTTTATTTGGAAGCAGTTATGTCCCGCTCCATTAGTTAGATGTTTTTAGCCTGAATTAGATCTAGCAGTAGGTGAGACCCTCCTGATCATCAGAGAAAAATGATCAACATCAATCAGGATGAGTTACACGTCAGACTCATTTACTTCTCAGTCATTAGCATCAGCACATCAGTGGGTGTATAATTGGTTTTCTGTTGATGGGTTTTTATGTCAAAGGACAAACAGAAGTGTACAATTCATTGATATTACAGAGTGATGTTCATTGCCAACATGCCACAAGAAAATGTATTTTCCTGTTTTTTTAGCAGGTCAGGTTTCTAATTTTCTAGGTGTGCTGTTAGTGTACCAATTATACAATGATTTTATGGGGACTGACTATTTTAAAAGAATTTGAGCTTTTTTAAAGGAATTGTAAATGCCTGATAATTGATTTCATGTAAATGTAAATACAGATTTCACAGGGTAATCTTATCAGGTTTATCTTATTGTCTTATTTGGTTTCTGTCTTATATTTGCTATGCCGTAGCAGTTTAACCTACTTTTTCCAAGCCCTCTAGCAACTGTGATATTGTTTGTTTGCATCTATTTATTACAATATTCCTTTGGTAAATAGAGCACTGAGCTTTCAAACTCTGACTCTTAACTCTGTAAGAGATAAGCAATGAAAATAATTCAGCAGAGAGCTGAATAAAAGCATGCCTGCCTATAGTTCACCAGCTGAACATGCTGACAATGTCAGAGCAATATGAGATTACAGAGTCTAACAGCCTGGATTTTAGAGTGGGGAATAATATTTGAGTAATATTTGCAGAGCAATCAATAGGCTGATTGTTTAAAAATGTTCAGAGTTGGGATTAAAATACTGCAGAGACAGCCATCCTAGAAACCAAAAGTTTATGGATATCTCAGCTCTAGCTGCGGTCTCCATTCTGAGTTTAGCAAGCTGAATTTACATAAGAGATAAAAACAAGAATTTTTACTATTATAGATAAGGCAACAAAGATCATGTTTTTCTTACTCATATTGAGTTGGCTGTTGTCAGAAAAATAATGATTTCTTAAAGGGGTCATATGATGTGATTTCCTTCCTCTTTGGAGTGTTAAAAGCTGTTTGTGAATGGATAAGATCCCAAAAGTTGCAAAGACTAAAGTCTCAAACCCAAAGAGATATTCTTTATAAAATTTAAGACTCGTCCACGCCCTTCAAAAATGCCTCGTTTAAACTGTTTCCTGATCCTGGGAGAGCAACCTACAATGTCAGCTGTTCTAACTCACAGCCTGTAAGTACGTTTTTATATTTAAAGGATTTGCCACTGATGATTCAAACCCGAATTTTGAGCAGTGTAGAGTAGCGCTTGTTGAATGTCATTTCTCCGATCATAAATTCAGACATGGTTTTATGTTTATGCGGCGCGATGCAACACAATGCATCAAAACACAGTATAAGTCATTATAATCTGTAATTATGTCCCCACTGGATACAACAAATGCCTCGTTTATAATGGTTTTTGTGCTAATGGGTATACATTCTTCTGTGTCAGCTGCGCTGCACGGATGCTCTGTTTTTATTCACATCAAAGTGTAAAAACACGTAGAAAACGTTTTCTTAAATTGTGTTCTGAAGACGAACTAAGCTTTTACGGATTTGGAACGACATTGGGGTAAGTGATTAATAATTTTGGGGTGGAGTAGCCCTGGAGTAACCCTTTAAGTGGTATTTTATTACATTTTTTTACCAACTTTGTTTAGAGTGGAGTGTTCGCACCATAACTATCAAATTTCACTAAAAAATGTTATTATCTCCTTATCTCCCTACTACTTACTTTGTCGACTCTGGTCCTTGCTTTCTATTTTTGCTGTGTCTGTTACCCCCGCCCACACAGAAAACCCATTGGACCGAAATGCGCTATTCATGCAAATTAAACATCAAACATGGAGAAGGGACTGATTGTAAATGTTAAAAATCGTGTGTTAAATGACAAATTCCACAGGTTCCACAAGGCAAAACATAAACATGGTGAAGTATCACAAAAGTCAAGAAAATACAAGGTTTGGCTGTATTTTGTGATGGATTGTGATGTGGACCTGTTTAGTATGAAGTGGCTGTCAAAGAAACAGGTGTGATTTCTTAGTTTATCTATTTCAATGATGTAAGGTAGTTGGGACCTTTAATGCTTTGTATTAAGAAATTGTTACAGTCAAGAGTTTCATTTATTTTAATATTCATTCTGCAGTGAAAACACATCATTATGAGTCCATGGTTACCATATCCTAGTGAATTATCCGTATATTTATGTAGGCCTATATTTACAGTACAAAGGTTATAGAAATAATCACTTTGCATTACCCAGGCCAGCACTTCATCTCATGTTGATATATTATGATTGTAAATCATTTCCTGGAGTGCCAGAGAACATGATTACAGCTGTCTTGTATTTAGTAGGACAAGTGGGTAAATGTTTGACACCTATAGCGGTAACGCTAATCACAGCTTGCTTCCAATGGAAGTTCAGATTCAGAACATATCAGAATTACCTCAGAAAGGTAACCACAGACATGTTATTAAATCTTTCTCCCACTTGAACAGCCTAGCATGTCTATTCCTCCCTCGCCCATCAGCTTATCACAGAAAGCCAGGCTTATGAGGAAAAGTGTGTGTAAACTGTCAAATTAATGTGATTCAAACAGATGTGGGAGGAGCCTTGAAACAGCTTGTGACAGCTTATTCATTAATTCCAAGTGTATCATGAAGAAAGTGCAAGTTGAACCTTTCCCCCTTCAAAATAAATATAATTAATTAATAATTGCATATAAGGACACATACACACACACACACACACACACACATATATATATATATATATACACCTTTTAAAAGGATGATCTATAGAGAGTGTATTATTAAAGACTTAATTTAGTTTTCTTCGCACGTAATTGTCAATAATGTAAAGGTATCTGTTTTAAATACTGTAAAACTCAGACCAAGAAGAGCAGTTTTATAATGTCATGAAATAAACCCAAAAGATTGTCGACTACAGCTCTGCATTTCACACAGTTCCAGAACAGTTGGTGTCTTCATGCTGGGTTTTGAATCTTGAGTTCAGTCACAGCTCAGCGACTGGAGGAAATCTCTGCAGCTTCACCAACTGTTCCCCTGCTCTGCAGTCACATATCTGAGGTTTATAGTTGTAAGTGGATGTGCAAATAAAATGAACATTTGAAAAGACAAGTAGCTGTGAAGCAGACACAAAAGAAAAAAAAAAAACATTTACATGCCCCGTTACTATTTTGGAATGCCCATGGGGCCATTGGGTTATTTTTAACCCTATAATACATAATAGGCTATTGTTTTTTCTTGCTCTGTGTTTTGAGTGATTCTTATTGTGAGTTATATGGATTTTTCAGCAAGTTTGTGATAACTGCCTGCATTAAAGATTAAGTTATTGAAATTCATTCCACCGATTTGTTATTAAAGCCAATTGTGAATCTCGTCCAGTTACTGTTTTTAAGCATTTTACATTTATTTCAATATAATAACTCAAGGCAGTAACAACTTAAACAATATATTCTATTTGTGAACTTACGTTCAGCTGTAACTTTTAAGTATTTGTGAATTTTTCAGATCATCAGTCATCAAAGGTAAATACTGGTCACAGACATAGGGATTTACCTTAAATTTCACCAAGCTGTCTTTGCATGCATTTTCAAGTATTATTTTGACATAACAAAGTGGTTATATCTTATTCTTGCCATTAACACCATTATGTTGTTCATTCAGACTGATTTGCGAATGCTGACAAACACAATAGGCAAAATTTATCGCATGAACCAATCACAGCTGATCATAACTAGTCATATTCAGTCATATCGCAAATGGAGGCATTGCCTCCTCTCCCTTTACTTTTCCTCATCCACTCTCAATCAACCACACCAAACTCACGGCACGCTTTAGGGGGTCTGTTAACAGAGTTGGGGTATTTGGACACAGGACTCAGACTCAGACTGCAGTTGTGAATGAACTTGGACTTGGACGGACTTGGGTGAACTCAGGTGGACTCGGACTCAGACATTTTGGACGCAGAAATTTTTCAGAGTACAGACGAATCCATGTCATGTGTAATATAAAATAAAATAAAAAGTAACAACATAAAATTAATATAAAAATTAATAAATGTCTCCCACTTAAACTCAATTGATTAAAAACTAGGACTCGACAAGGTGGACTTTTGATGGTATAAAAGTCCCTTAACTCAAACTTCCTTGATAAATGGTATCTGTGTTATGATAATCAGTCTTACTTATGTTTCCAACTAGGTGAACAATAGAACTATAAAATCTCTACTTTATTTTACTTATCTTCATTTATTTAAATTTATTCTCTAATAAATTTTATTTATTCAGTAATTTAAAATTAATGATACAGATTGTTACTGTTTAGTAGAGACATCTTCAGTGCTTGCAGTGAAGTATAGAATGATTATATGGGGAGTATTAGAATAAATGTTTTTGCTGGTGGTATTGTGCTACGGCTTATTAAAGTAGCAGGTGTGAAATGCATGAGTGTGGGTCTGCTGTGTGAAGACCATTAAGAGCTCTAAACACATCCCTGAGTGGTTCTAAAAGTCTCAAGTTCTCAGCTTTAACTCATGATGCTGTTTTCTGTGACAAGGTCTTTTACTGGTTACACACCTGTTTTTCCAGACTGGAGGGGAATGGTTTGCTGAACAGTTCATCTGTCAGTCGTGTTCAGTGACTGACTGTCATTGACTGAGCATTCTGTCTCAGTGATGTTTAATTAAATGTCCTAAATATTGAAACGTGAGAAAGAGAGAAGAAAATCTGCAGTGTTTCTTTACTAACTGAGTGAGCTTATAAATGTAATCATTTTCAAATTAAGCTTACATTCATACTGGCACTTAAGATGGTCCACACCATTGAATGTCTTTTGGTTCTTAAAGGGCACCTATTATGCCCCTTTTTACAAGATATAATAATGGTCTTGGGTGTCCCCAGAATGTATTTGTGAAGTTTCAGCACAAAATACCCCACAGTTAATTTATTATAATCATTTGAAAAAGTCATTTTTGGGGCCTGTTTTAAAAAGAGCTGTTTTGGTGTGTACCACCTTAAATATAAATGAGCTGCATATCCCCGCCCTGCCTTTGGATGAGGGCGTAACTGGCACACCTATTACAATGAGCGATCGGTAGAAGCAGAATGGCTGAGAGTGGGAGACCCGGTGTTTTGTATGGCATTCAGCCGTATATGTTTGAACCGGAATCAGACCCAGATGATGAAGAGACTCCGGCAGAAGAAACACAAATGAGAATGGAGCAGGACGTCTCTGAATGGTTGTTTGATACATTTATGTACTTATATTTTAATCGCGTCCCCTTTGCAATTATGGATGTGCAGCACGCACTGTGATAACGTTCGCGCAATTTTTTTAAACTACAAACACAAATACTGTGATAACGTTTGCTAAGTACAAACGAAATTATATTTATGCGAGGTGAACGATTGCGTTATGTTGACATTACTTGTCATACAGGTGTTTATGTGGCAAATGTGAGAAGATGGCTACAGAACCAGAAAATATATGCTGCAGGGAGATAGAACAGGTATTAATTTGTAATTGTTGCAAAAAAATAATACGTGACATAAAAACTGTCATACGCTATTTGTTGTATCACCGGTTACAAGACGGATGCAACAACTTCAAGTCACTCCATCATGTATGGTAGACCATCCCGGAATGGATCCAGTTTGTTTAAATGTGTTTTCGTTACAAAACGCTTTTAACATTTACAGGGCTGACTATGGTCCCCTGCGACTTCGTGGAGTACAAAAGTGAGTGTTAATGATTAGCACATTTAAGAAAAAAATGTCAATTTCTTCTAAATATTACAAATGTTTTTATGAATTTTTGATGAATTAATTTTTAGTCTAATATTTTCCCGGGTTATAAGGAAATTATAGTGAAAACAAAACATATTATAGCTTTAAATAATTTCACAACAACTTGCATATACATTTTTTTATTTACATTATGTATAAAGACACTGAACTGTACAAATAAGTTTAGAAATTAAATAATTTTAATAAAAGGACATTCCTCCAAAAAAATTTTAACCATGATCAATTAAATATCAAATATTTCAACTCCAGACAACAAATGATAGATATTTGAAAGAAAAAAAACACAGAAAAATCCTTGAACCCTGTTTTGAGACTGTGGCTATGTGTGTGTGCCTTAGTCGTTACAGATTTTTAGCTTATCGGAGTTTTGTGAGCTGGTGCTGGGGTTTCCTTGGACGAAAAGTTCGAGTTGTGATTCCATCCTGTGTGGTCATGAGGATTCGAAGAGAGTTTACTGATACCCAGGGTAGTTATGTAGGTTTTCGACCACCTATTGATTAAACCGAGATACCCTACTAGAGATGGCCTCCTCCTTCTCTGGCCGGTCATACTCTGCCACACAATGCTGGTGGTATTGGTATCCTCAAAAACATCATCCACATATGGTGCAGGATCCACAAAGACTTTATCAAATATGAGGTCCAGCAGGTCATCCACATATCCTGTGCAATATAACATTTTATTTTATTTTAAATTAGTCAAATATTGAGTTTTCAAATAGCTTGTAAGAAATTATGCAAAAAAGATATGTACATTTGTAGTAAATTTGTTAAGTAAACTCATTTTATACATACTGAATGTTGCTTGTGTCTTTACTTCTCTGACCCGGTATTCTCCCTTCTTGGCCTTTGGAAAGGTCACTTTGAACACCGGTCGACCAGCTGCTGTCGTAGCTTGAGTACGCCCGGCATTCTCATTGTAATGTAGTGCAGCCAGGTATAGTCTGTAAGCAATAAATACATTTTCAACATTCAATGTCTACAGTGTATGTAAAAGTAAATTTATTTTTACAACAATAACATTACCTGCACAAACATTCCCAGAAATGGAACAAAAAAAACCACATTTTTTTGGTGTAAACCGTAGTATTACACTGTGGAAAACCTCGATAGAAGAAGTCTGATAGTGTGGACTTAGCTTGGCAACATCCTTCACAATTCTCTGTTGGAGAGAACTTTCTCCAACTTGAGATATGGGCAGTGTTCCTAAATTATTGGAAGTGTTACTATAGTATGATGTAATTTTAAATAAAAAAAGGCAAGCTATATGACCTGTATACATTTTTTAAAAGTAACTATTGCTTCTTTAGCCTACATACCAGCAGCTATCCACTTTTTTTGTGTCTCGACTTCTCCTTGTTCCATGTAGACATGCTGGAAAATTGCTGTCTTCATGTGTGTGCTTATTTTGCATGTGGTTTAGCATAGACATCCATTTAGCCACTCTTTCAGGTCCACTGCTTGATGATGCAGCAGTCCAATAGATGTGGTTTTTTTATACTATGCAACCATTTACGTATTTTCTCACAACCCTTAGCTTGCACACTTTTTCCAGCTGCTTTGAAATTCCTGGAGATTTCAATTAAATACAAACATGACAACACACAATAAGTAGAGCAATGTGTCATTACATATAATGTAATGGTGGTGTTTATATATATGTATATATATATATATATATATATATATATATACACACAGTATATGTGTATATATATATATTTATATATATATTTATGTTCAGATAGAACAGTTTCAGCGCAATTATTAGTCCGTAAAAATTTAGAAAATGATATGATGGTAGTAAGGTTATTTACCTTTCTCTATGTGCCAGACATCATAGAATTGGTTGACATTGCGTTCCCTGAGGAATTTTTGTATTTGCGGATGTGTCGGTCAGTCACAATGCAGTCCAGAGTCACTCCATGAGCATCCAAAAAGTCAAGACCTCTCTTCAAACCTTCCCTTTTCCATGTGGTAACTTCCTCCCACTTCATTACTCTGAAAAGCGATTAAAATATAATTATTTTTTTGCGTTTAAAATAAAATATTCAAGTTTTCCAGGACGTTGCATCAAAGGTTTCTGCTCATTTACCTGGACGAGTTTGTACATCAACAACGGTGTTTGTCTCCAGGTCCATCATTGTGTAACTGCCATATTTGGCAGAGTGCCCTTCAAAAACAAAAAATACATAATCTCTTATTACACAATGTGCCTTGTCTATAAGATAAAATTCTATATATTTTTTTCTTTATAAAAAAAACAATGTAAATTTGTCCCACAATGTACCTGGTGAGTCAGCCCTCATATCTCCTCCAACAATGACCTTTTCCCTTTGAGCCAACAGCTGTAGCATCTCATCCTGCCAGTTTCTCCATTTGTAAACAATAGCAGGCTCAATGCACATTCGTGCATGACGACGAAAGGTGTCGTACTTGAAAAGATGTAACTTCATAGCTGCAAATATCTGACAACACATAGAGAATAGTTGGTAAGCAGTTAATTAATAAATGAATAAACATAATTTTTTTTTTACATTACACATTTTTAGTCTCATGTAACTGCAAAGCTATGGATTATTTCATTTTACAAATACCTTTTCAATTGTGAAAAATGAAGCACCACTGAGATACACAGCAGCAGAAAGGTGAAGGTTTCCAGCTGGAGTACTGCCCAAAATCGGCTGACTGTTCCATTTCCGTGAGAACTGACAATGGTGGCAGAGTTGTTCAACACGTAGAAATGTTCCAATCCTTTGTGATCTTATATGACAGCTTCTATGACATACCGGGGCACACATCAAACAGTTCCATGATGCAGGTCTCATAGACAATATATTTACAAATGTTTTGATTAGGGCTGGATTCTTGAGCTCTGAAAAAAAAAAACATTAATTTACATAAGCACTACAGAAAAATTAGATATGCTATAATTAAAACAAACATTATTCTAAAATATAATATAAACTTACGACAAGTCTTTGGGCTCTGTTATTGATGTGTCTGCCTCTGCAGGATTAAATGTGACATCAGTCTCTTGTGATGTTAGTATTGAAGAGCATTCCTGCAGGGTATCTTCATCTTCCTCAAGGTCCAGACAAGGTCTTTTTGATGAAGTCTTGAGGGGCGTGGAAGACGCAACAGCTGTATGAGAAACTAATTTTGTGCTAACATCAAAACTTGACAATGTTGTCTCTGTCTGGACACCTGGAATATATAATTCAGCAAAGTTTCAGCAAAGATTCACTTTCTCTATCGTGGCTATTTAATTAAATTCAAATTTATTTGTATAGTACTTTTCACAATACATTGTTTTAAAGCAACTTTACAGAAAATGAATTTCGAAATGTGCATATAAAAATACAATTAGCTAATACAATTATATAATATTATATTGTATACTATATAATATAAATATAGTTAAAAACATAAACATACAGACACTCCTGTGGTGTGTTTTGAAGCGTCCTCATTGACAGTTGTGTACCAACACTGCATAGCTTTGAAGTTTCTGTCTGCACGCCAATATCCCTCGTTCTACAGCTTCGTGTCGATGTGCTGGCCTTTGTATAAACATAGCAATTTTGATGTCTTGTCTTTACAGAAAACATACAAGGTTTTTAATACAATATCTTACAAAAATTATATACGTGTGGATACACACTTTACAAACAAGGTTTACATTATATACACAGTCAGATTTTCTACGACGACGACAACAACTTTAGACGCATTTGTTATTGAACTGGCTGACATCGACTGAAATGACTATTTTCTAAAAAAAACATGAAATACACTTACTTCTTCTGAAGGTGACGTTGCATCGCGAACAGTAGGCAACGATCCAGACTTGAGGATTAACTTTGAAGCAAGACCTGCTTTGAATTGACCCTCGTTCTCAAAACAGTCAGTCAAAAAATGATTCGCGCAAACATAAATGTATTTTGGAATTTTGAGTGGCGCCTTTCCTTCATAAATAAAATCCATCCACTGCGTTTTCAGTGGCTCTGATGTCGGAAGTAAGTGAAAACTACTATGTTCATTATTACATCCCACAACAGAACACTTATGTTTCTTAGGAGACATTACCGGCTGTCTTTGAAACAATGGAGGATGGTGTACAGATCACGGAGGGCGGGCTCTATGCCAAAACCAGATTGTCAATCAAACCACGTCGGTGGGGCTTAGCTCAATTCTACGTCACAGTGAGAGCAGTCTTAGAACAGGGCGTTTTGAGACAGTGCTTATGAATTATTGAGATTGTAAAAAAACCACTAGGTGGATTTTTATCATTCTAGGGTGGTTTTGCTCACACACTGCCAACACACATGTATGGTCAAACACCATGTAAATGTGAATTTTGCATAATAGGTGCCCTTTAACTGTGTTGTAACAAGTTTACTAAATTCGAATATCCATTATCACAAATAACATTTGAAAGCAAAAAAGTCTGTACCTCACACAAAGCTATTGTATGGCTGGAGAACACTTGGCATAGAAAGCACTTTCTTTCTTTTTCTGCATTTGTTGTTTGAGGAAAAAAGCAGTTTGTGCAAAAAAAAAAAAAGTTAAAAAAAGTGATAAAATTCAAAAATGCGTATGTGATGAAAATCTTACTTCACAACCTTTGATGAACTGTTTTCTTTAGGTTTGAAGGTGTGTAATTTTTCATTTTTAGAATCTGACAGCTCTTTAGCTCCTCTGGCATTATGGGATGGAAAAGTGCCATCCCTCCTGCTGCTGCTTTTTGAATCTCAGCAAAAGTATTACATCATTTGGGTTTATTGCTTACCGCATCATGTATACTGCATATTCACTTTTTGGATACTTACACTTGTTTATGTGCATTTTTAGTAATCTTTTGACTTAAATGATATGCAGATATTATGGGAAATTTATAGTGCTGTATGTGTGAAGTAGTAAAGAGTACATAGTTCATCCCAGCTGTTCATCAACTGTGAGTTTGCCAAAACATTGTATTTGTGATTAATTAAGACTTTTTTCAAATTAGGCTGAATTGCAGGAGCAGCAATTAAATTGGAGTTGAAACTTTCTGATGGCCGACTGCCAGCACCGTTCTCCTACTCAACTGCTCTCTGAGTTGCTATGGAAACTGCTCTCCTCTATTTCCCCCTTTTCTGTCCCTCTTACCTTCTTTTTTATTCCATTATGGTGTCTTTTTACCCACATCTTCCACTTAAAAAAAACAAAGCAAAGAAAACTGGGAGGGATTGGTGGCCCAGGCTGTGTACAGAACAGGAAGAGTGGAATGAATCTCTATACTGCCCGTTCCAAAGGCCACGTCATTGGCCTGGCTGTTCTGAGCTGATCTCGTCTCCATTCTCCAGAAGCCGTTGTTGTCACTGACAAGGTGAAAACCACTTGGGGAGCTCTGACATTTCTGCATACAATCACCAGACTAGCGCTGGAAATGTCCCTTCAAACTCACACAATGGAAAGCTCTTGACATTTTGTATTTACGTTCTGCATAATCTATCAAAAGTCAGTTCAACAAGACCTAGCAATGCAGCTCTCACTGGGAGTTAAAATGACAAAGAGAGTCAGAATACAAGTGGTCTTTTGTCACCTTGCATTTTGTTATGCATAAAATCTGTGTGATCCCTAAAAATAACCAGACCGACTTGTTTTCAGGGTTTTTTCATGTGTTTTCATGCTTACTCCTAATTGTAAATATAACTAGTTTGTAAATCAAACCCACACTATTTGTGCAACAGACATAAGTTTGTTGAGGAAACGTATAATGTTAACCCTTTCACCGTGAAAGAAGGATTTTGCAAGCGGTTTACATTATCTTGCTACACGGATGCTCACCAAATAAATAAATATGTGGACATTAAATGTGGATTATAGTTGAAATTATTTGATCATTTTAACTTTATATTTATCTTAAATCTTCCAATAGTTCACAATGAAGCCTACAAAATGAGGCAAGACAAAAACTGCAACTATTAACAGTAATAATAATAGCTGCAGGGGTGTCCAGGCTTGCTTCTGCAGGACTGCAGATTTTGGTGCCAACCTGCCAAAAACATTTCAGGAAGAATTTTCTAAAGCTTTTAGGAAGGGTTTTCTGCTTAAAGGTTTCCTCACAATTAATGTAAAGAACAATAAGTTATTTCATGTAAAATGTTTACTCCCAATCTATAAGTGTAGCTTTGTAAAAATGAATGCATGATACACCACTCTCTCCTATCACACCTACAGCAAAATGAATGCTGTGAGCTGAATTTATCTCAGAGGACTCGCTACAGCTTCACGCATTTAGATTTTCTTGCATGTGTATTGATTAATTCATACAAAGGCTTTTCCTAATAACTGTTTTATGAAAGTGCAGTTGCATGTTATTTGTACATTCCGGTGTTTCTGAAGCAGAGACAAATTAAAAATAACAACTACTATAATAAATTACAACTAGAAATAACAGGCCAATATAAATTCAGCTGAATTTCTAAAGTGGAATCGTTGTAGGGTAGAAGTATACGTGATTCATCATGCAGGTAACATATTATGATGTAGTACAGAAGTTTTCTCTTTTTTCTGCTCACATTATAAGAACTTTAAAAGCATGTGGGATATGGTCTTCTGTTTGTTTATCTACAGCCTCCCATGTCTTTTCCAATAATTCAACAAATATAATAAAAACATATCAAGACAAATAATAAGAAATATATACGGTCAAAAGTATGTGTCCCCATTTAACTGGATTTTGCTAAGTCAGATACACCTATAGTAAATAAAGTAATGTGTTACTTATTTTACAGTATGACAAAGCCTCTGTGCATTTTCAACATCTTTCTTCATTAACAGGGGATTTGTTACTGAAATAAGATCTCATGGGTAATGTGCTAAAGTACTGTGTGATAATGTTCCACAGCACCATCTGTTACACCACTCGCTTTGTTTTAAAATATTTGCAATATTTAGTGAAAAAGTGAACTTGCTAGGTTGTTTCGATGGAATAAGAAAGCAAATGTTGCCATATCTTGTTTTTAAAGGGGTCAAATTTCCAAAAAGTGAATGCAAAATTTACTTTACATGTTGTTTGAACATAAATGTTTGTTGGAAGAGTGTGTACACATCTACCCTATATTGATAAAAATACACCAAGTGGTTTTGTTTAAATCCCTATTTTAAAATCCCCTTTCTCAAATCAGGCTGTTCTGAGAGTCCTATGTCAGAATGATGTAGTTCTGCACAGGCCGCTCCCACGATAGTTGATTGACAAGGACACACCAAGCCGACTTCAAAGAACTAGCGGCGACGAAAGCTGACGGTGTTGTCGCCTCATGTCTGCAGTGTCGGACCAAAGAGCTGCGCTCCAACACACCGCACAGACTACAGCTTACAGCAAACTAACACGTGCATTCTGCGCATGCGTGAGAGGAATTAACTGTCTATATCAGCAGTTATCAATAGTATATATTTGTCATTGAAAAGGAGAAACCGAAACAAAGATATACAAGGTAAACGTAGAAATGTGAAATGTGCGTTTTAAGGTTTGTTATGAATCTTTGCAAATCGCCTTTCCTAATAATGTGCTAGTTTGCAAGTTTTGAGGCTAAAGTTTACAGTTTGCTCGTCAACCCATGGAAGAGTGGGACTGGGTGAGCAAAGAACATTAGCATTTAAAGCGACATGCAAGTAAATGGCTTGATAGGAACAGAGCTGATTTTGAAAAGTTGATATGGAAAGAGATAATTTTGACAAGGTAAAAAGGGTGTTTTTTTATGTTATATTGTTTTAATTTAGGCAATGAATGTTCATATCAACTTGTGAAAAATGGGCATCCGATGACCCCTTTAAATGCAAATACTTTGATATAGCCTTTTCCTTCTCAAGGAAAGAAATATGACATCAAGTCATGAAACATGTACTGTATATCAAAGCACACTTAATTTTCAAGATAAGAGAGAATGACGTCAACTTGATAGCAATGAACCTGCCTTTGTAATAACAATAGATGTTCATAATCACTGAAAATACATTTAAAGCGGGATTCAAAAGTCTGAGATCAATGCTGCTGCTGTTGTAATTATTATTGTAATATTTTGTATTTCTTAGTATTTGATTTGTTTAATGACAGCAGTATTCAAGTTGCATGAACTCCAAAAATTTGTTTAAAAGCTGATGTTTTTGTTGTTGTTGTTGTTTTAAACCCCTAAACAGTCTTATTATTTCCAGGGTCTAAATTTGAGTTTAAATCTGTGATTTTAAGGGTAATCTTAGACTTTTGGACCCCGCTGTATATTAGGACATTCTCTATACATGATGTTATGCAAATAGAACATGATCCAAAACTACAGAGAATTATTCCTTTGAAAAGGACTACATCAGGCCTGTTTTAATTGTATTATAATCTGTTAAGCTGCCAAGTCAGACTTCAAAACTGGGCTTTTCCCTCTCTGCAGTAAATTCCCCACATGTTCCTTTGTCATATTCAAATCTGTGCTAATAGCACATTATACCCAATAAGAAAGCAGTCAGAGTGCCCCATTACCGTACATAGTAGTCACTGCCAAGCAGACACAGGCAATTTCCGTTAATTAGCACTCCTTGAAAATGAAGCTTTAATGATGAAAATGACCGAGTGTTTTATTATAAGAAGCATCAGTGGGAATTGAGCCTCAGCTGAATTGTGCATCATACGCCGGTGTACCTGAGACTGTGTTATGTGTGCCTCAGTCATCGACACAAAAACATACTGTGTAATAAATACGTAAATGTATTTTCGAACAGTCTGTATTAGCATGATTTTTTTAATGACACTTAAAACATTTACAAAGGTATTTAACCTTACCGTGAGTGAGCTGATGAATAATTGTTCATGTACAATGCTGTGAAAAAAAAAAAAAAAACACTCAGTACTGTGCTAAATTAAGGACAGTACCTAAATTACTCCCCTCAGGTGCTTTGGGGGAGAGTCTGTAAAATGTATAGTATGCGATTGTCTGTGGTTTATGATGGATTTTAGTATTCATAATCAGTGGACAAACACACAAAAAATTTCTGTACACTAAAGTTTGCAAATTTTAATAACTGAATAACTGAACATTATTTTCAACATTCTTACCCATAATCCATAAATCCTCAAGATTTCTTGTTCCTGCTTTTTTCCCTCAAAGACACAGCACCTGCTGACTTTTATATTATGAATCACCAAGCACCACAGGTTCAGCTAAAAATCATCTTTTAGTGTTCTACTAAAGAAAGAAAGTCGCCTACATCTTGGATTGCCTGAGGGTGAGTAAATCAACAGCTAATTTTTATTTTTTGGTGAACTATTCCTTTAAAGGTTCCCCTTTCTGATGTTCTCTTCATGAACATATGACTGTTATGAGGTAGTTTAAGTGAATCAAAAACATGCATTGTGACCCGATTCACAAACAAAAAAATGACACTAATTTAGACATTCCACTTTAAATTCTGTTGACTGTAAGTAACTGTGCAAGTACATGTCAATGTAGGAGCTGGTTCTTTTAATGGACATTTAAAAAAAAAGGTGACTGGGTTGAATTCCTAAGATAAAATGAACTGAAATATGCCCAAATTAATCAGAATTTACACCAAAAGCTGTTACTGAAACATTATTTAGGTACTATTTAGGTACAGGTCTAGTATTTTACCCCTTTAGGGGTAAATAAGTAACAAAGGTGTACCTTTTAAAAGAATGCCCAGGGACAGCTTTTGTACCATTTTCTCTTAGAGTGTAATCCAAATTTAACTGAGGGGTGCAAAAAGGTTTTTAGGGCATCTATGAGGTAGGTATAAGGCAAAAAGATTTCACCTGTTTAAAGTCACAACACATGAAATACAGCTTGGACTGATGCCCAGTAGAATTCATTAAAACATCACCAGCTTTCCCATGAGATCATTTCTTATGCCTGTCTATGTGCTCACTGCTTAGTCCCTCTTGTTTAATTAAAAATTGTTCAGTGGACATCCATTTACACAACCTCTTGTCTTTCATTTTTCTTTTCATCTAATCTCTAGTTCTGCCCTTTCTCAGCAGGAAGTGTCAGGTTTTGAAAACACTCTATAGTTAGACAGTTGCCTTTTATGACAGATTCTCAACACTCATCTCTAAAATGTGCTGTGATAGTCAGGCCACAGGAGATTTGGACTGAGACCAGTTTGGCAGCATACACTGAAAAAAACGATTCGTTGTCTGAACAACCATTACTTATAAAAGTAAATATATTAAACACAAAAAACTGAGTATTTATAACTTTTCAATGTCTACTTAACATATATAGTTCATGTAACGCAAAAAATATAAGTTACAAAGTGAACTTAAATGTATGCATAAATAAAATGAAAGAAAGTAAGTCATGACAACTACTAGTACAATTATGTTAAAATTAAGTAAATCTAGCATAAAATTTTAAGTATTTGACTGTGAGCCATGTGATGTGCTGTTTCCTGCAAAGGAGCCATTTTGTGAAGCACATGTGAAGACGGTGAGAAGGGGTAAGCTAACTTTTTTTGAAAACTAAGTATGATATCAGATTTTGGCGATTTACCATCAGTGAACCCCTGTTGTGCGTGTGTGTGTGTGTTAGGGGGTGAAGAAACGCATTTCTGAAACGCAACGTGATGTAGATGCTGAAAAGAGGTAAGCTTACTTAATTTGTCTCTTAACGTAGCTATAACGTTACCCGTTTATTGCGTTTGTGATCTAAAAGGGAACTTTTAAACTGAATTTCCGAATCGCTTAGAATAATGCTTCAGTAATTAGAAACGTGTTATGAATACTTATGAAAACATTGAGTTTGTACGTGTAAACCCATTCCAGGATAATAATAATAAAAAAGTTCGGTCACAATGTTCTCATGTTCTCTATAAGTGGCAGTCCAGGCCAGGGCGCAGGTTAATTTTGAGGTTTGGTTTATATTATATTCTAAAATATATGCTACGTGTCAATATGTATGCATGATAATTAAGTAATGGTGATCTCGATTCAGACACAAGCAAACGTTTTTCTAAATGACAATGATTCCTCTGTCTAGTAAACCTTCAAAATTATGGTCACAACTGTAAATTTAAACCTGCGTTCCCTCTGCCGCTGATCCGAAGAGCGCGCCGTTAACGGATAAGGTAGATAGAAAATGTGCATAGCGGTGGCTGTTCAGGACCAGGATTGAAAATCACTTTCTGTTTATCTGTTTATCTAAAGAAAGTCAATTAATCAGGTACAGTGTGAGGGTGAGTAAATGATGAAAACATTTTGGGTGGATCAGCTGATTGACTTCTGACTGACGTTCTCCAATTAGCTTTAAAACACTCTTGTCACTGTATAAATTTCAGATCATTGTTGTGGTGTATAGAATTTTATTTTCTCTTTCAAAAAATTTTTTTTTTCAACTTCATTTTCCATCAGCAGTTTCACTGTCATTATAGATGAGTTGGTCAAATAATGCCTTCATTCACAAACTCTATGGAGTCACTGTATAGTTGTGATTTTGTGTGTATGCATCATAACAAGCTGCATTTTGTTTTACTTTTCAGACCAGCCCTGTGGAACAACGTAGAGAAGTTGTAATTCTATGCTTAATTGTCTGCCTCTCTGAAAATCCTGAGAATCTGATCAAGCACCATCAGGTGAGCATCTGAAATTGATCCAAGTTACTCTCCAAACCTAAATAAACAACTTTTATAAAGACAGTTAATTAAATTCAACCAACTTAGATAGAAATAAAATGAATAGCTGTAAGTCACTTATTTTATTTTAAAATATAAATGTCTATTTCAAAATCTTATTTTTTTGTGTTATTTAATTGCAATGTATTTTTTGCACTAAGAAACAATCTGAAAAAAATATCAAGTGTTGTTATAAGTAAATGCGTATTTGCTTTATGTTTTTTGTTTTATTTTTATAGGATACTCATGGGAATAAGGAGGAACTGGAACTGCTCACACTTAAAATCATCAAGAAAGGTGGCTCAACAGATGATCCATTACAGACTGGGATAGTGCTGGAAGGCATAGAGGTGATGACGAGATTGGCAGGTGTTGCGAAGGCTTGTGTTTTTCTGCTTGGCCTAATTTAAGCAATTAATCTGAGTTACCCCAAAGAGCTCAATGAACAATGTTTGTCTGCAACTGTTTGATTACATTCTTGTTTTATTCTTAGGATGTTTTTGGGTGTTCCAAAAGTAAATGTTAGAAAAATTGTTGCAAAGGGTGAAAAAAAAAGTGACCTATTGTAGACCTATTGTGTCTTACAAACAAAAAAAAAAAAGATAAAGAAAATGCTTTTTTTTTCTAGTTTTATTAGGAATTCTGTACAAAATTAAATGCTGGAATAATGTAAATCCTTTATGAAGTGTTGCAAAGGGTTAAAAATCAAGGAATTAACTTGTTAGAAGTGAACTTCCATTTGTATATTTGTCACATTGTGTTGTACATTCATGATGTGTTGTTTTAGGCTTCACCGTTGCTTTGCAGCCTGTCAAAAAAAATAAATAAACTGAAATGCTTTATTTTGTGTAATTTGCTTGTTTAATTTATTTAAGATATTAAATGTACTGTAAGCAGACCAATAGCTGAAGATCTAAAATCAGTTAAAATGTTAAGTTGGTTCAACTGAATTTTTAAATATAAATGAGCTTAAATGTTAAGTTAACACAACTTGAAATTACTTGGTAGATTATATAATGTTGAATATTTTAAGTAAAGAATGTTGAGTGAACTCAAATATTTAAGTTCATATAACAAAGATTATCTTGTTTATTTTAAGTAAAATTGTTCCAAGTTGGGTTTACTTAAAAAGTGTGTTGCAAAAATGGTGCATATATATTTTAAGTAAATCCAACACATCATTTTTACCAGTGTATGTTTGTCTTGATGAGCAATTCAGATCTGACTCTAAAGGCAGACCTGAGGGAATAAGCATGATAATAGTGTACCCGAACTACCTGCAGCACAGACTCAAGGAAAATGCCAAAACAAAATGTCAACAAGAACCATGAACTTATAGCTATGGTTTTAGATCGTGCTAAGTGAATTAAGATGCTGCTGAAGCTTTACACATATTAAATGTTTTTGTATTTGTTCCTAATTTGTTCTTGAAACACACCGAAGAAAAGAATATTAATATTTGGGACCTAATAAGGACTTTATCCAAACTTGTCTTTTTGTTGGATGTTCAGTTACTTTTAGACTGGTGTCGGAATAGAGTGTGTCCATGTTTGTATTATATTTTAGTTATTCTCTATATATTAAGCTACATTTTCCAAATGACCTCATGTTTCTCTGTGGGTCACATAAAAAAATTGTGCTCTTGATAAATATTTATCTATAGTTTAAACTGACTATAATAAATGTTCAAAATACCCCACTTAAAGGGAATGTTCTGGCAAGTAAACATTATTCCAGTAGTTTTAATAGAATATAATAGAATTTAGTAGAAAAAATTGCAAAAATGTTATATATCATCATTCATGGAACACTGAAACATTTTAGTTGGATGCATGTAGCTTAGCTAACCTGTGCAAATTGTATTTATCATTATTTCATTTATCTATTTAAAATCTTTTTAATTATCTATTAACTTATTTTTTAAGTAGAAGTGTAACTTTTGTAGTGGCTGCAAGTATATACATGCAGCAACAATAAATTGTTTTATGATTGCATTTGTAATTTTTAGTTTCCACACAGCTAAACGCTGTAAGTCGCTTTGGATAAAAAAACATCTGCTAAATGCATAAATGTAAACACCATGTCATATTTTCTGCATTTAGTTGGTCCCTCAAATGCATTTTACTAATTTCTCTCACCTATATAATAACTTCTAGGGTCTGTACTGTATGTCAATAGTGAGGAGACACGAGGTGTGTAATTCCACCGTAAGATTTAATGAAGCACCATTGTGACACAGATGGACTTCTTCACAGCTGTTCACCATAATTTTGCACAAATGCTGTTCTGTCATTTTAATCTATTACACTGTTGCAAAACATTATGTGGTCTTTAGACTTTGAGATATCAAAAAGGACGCACAGAATTACACTCAATGATGAATATTAAGAAAATTAAAATGGGGGAATTTATATCTGTTTCTTAGACTATTATGTGTTTTTAATACATTTACCCCTAAATGGTACAAACCTAAAAACTACACATTAGCACTAGCACGCTTTCAGTCATATGCATAACATTTCATTTTCTTGATGCAGCAAGTAGGAAGTCTTTTTTTTTTTTTAACTGCACTGTTGATAAGTTCATCAGCTCTGACAGATCTGTCTTTTAAATATCAGTGTAAGTTTTTTGGATATGCAGTAACTGGTCACATATTTTTAATTGGTTTAGTGCTGAAGGAACTCCCAACCTCTAATGTATTCTTTTTTTGATGGTCTTCTGTTGGCTTCAGTTGAGTTGGAGCTTCACTGAGCCATTACAGATGAGACCCATTACGGACTTCTCCAGATGTTCTTGCAGGGAAAATATCACCTGTGGGCCAAACATAGACATGCCAGACACCTGCTGCAATGTTAATTTTGTTTTTAACAGTTTAATGTTAAAACCTTCAGTCTGAGTTCAGACTGTATTGTGACACCTTCAGTAAATTAATCACCATTATTATCAGAGCAGCCTATTTGAAAGAAAAATTTGGCAAATCATGAATGACTAGCTATTCTACTAATATACTATTTTTTAAGCCACTGATAGGTCAGTGACTCATTGATTATGCTTCACTTTAATTATCCACAGCCAATGCTTCTAAAACAGGAATGATGTGCTGGTAGTTTTTTGACATTCTTTGTAATTGATGTGATATGTTTGAGCTCTTCAGTCTACTCACAAAGATTTTGGGGAGTAATGGATACCCTATAATGTACCATTTCCCATTGGAGTAGATCAAGGCTAAAATATAAATTTACAAAAGTCTCTCCTCAAAGATTAATGTCTAAACACTGGGTGATTCCCACAGCAATTTTCAGCCATTTTCTATAAGTTATGTATAAAGTGCCAAGGGGGTTCAGAATCTTCTTAATGTCTTGTACACCAAATTGTTTGCACGCCATCTGTGAGATTTATGCATCACACCTTATTATAATAATAATTATTCAATTTCCCCCCTAAACTTGCTATGTAGGTTTACACAAACACACACACACACACACACACACACACACACACACACACACACACACACACACACACACACACATTTTTATTATTTAATTTTTGAGAATTTTTGAGTCTACACTTTAATAAAATCTCATATTGGTTGTACATTCTATGCATTGCTTAGTTAAGAAAATCTCATTATAAAAGTGGAACTGTTTGTGGAACTTTTAAAGAATATTGTGGTGAAAGTGTAGTATATGTAATTGAGTAGTAACCACATGGGGGCAGCACCAATATGACACCATTAATTCAACCTTTGGGTCACTGACATAGGTTATCATAGTTAATCACCACTTTTTCAGGCCTATTTCTTGTGCTTCAAAGTTTTGTATTGTGCATACCCTTTAAACTGCTGCAGAATTTTAACAATATTATAACCTGTAAGGTGAAATGATTGCATTTTCAGGGGGGTGCATGTTGTTTAATCTATATGCAAGACGGTGCTAGCACATGTCAGGTCAGTCTCTCCTGAGACCCTCAGCATCAAAAGTGGTGATAATCTTATTACAGCAAGACTAATGAATTTATCCCTTTAGGTCACAGGCCACAGGACTACTTTACATCATGGAGGAAGGTAATGTGATGCAAGAACTCCTCTCTTCTCTCTTATTCAATAAAACATCACAGGTCTTATTCATATATTTTTATCTGTGATCTTTTATTCATCCATATTCACAGTCTAAAGGCTAAACCAAATGCTGTAGTAGGTCTTTTTTTATTATGTTTTTGGAAGGTTACCAATTATTTTTGGTAAAGTCATTGCCACAGAACTCTGGAGTGAACATGTATCTTTATTTATACAGTCATGTAAACTGCCGATGAGTAAATAGAATGACATCTTTAACACAACACAGTAAAAAGCTCTCGGTTTATTTGGAATCGGACGTAATTGAAAAACAACAAAAACAATCAGGCCTGCTTTGTGAATCTAAAAGATCTGGGTCTTAAGAATCATTTCTTTGTGAATCAGATATCAAGGCTCATGCTGTGTTTGGAAGACACATCAGTGCACTCTAACAAGGTGATATCTGGTGCAAAAGTTTTCCCCAACAAAGGGCCAATTCAGATTCAATTGAAATTCTATTTTTGCGGTAAGTTAACGTAACTCAAATGGTTGTTCCAACTGAAAGTGAGCAACTGGAGTGTCTTCTCCTTGTGATAAAAATGTTAAAAACCGAGGTAATATATTTGAGACTAAACATATTTAATCAAAATGGATAAACAATATAGCCTGTAACGTTAACTGAAGTTGAATATTTGGTGGTAGTCTTTTCAATATTCAACTCAAGGTAGTCCAATGTTGCAGGCACAGATTTCAGACACATTCATTCCCTGATGCTTAGACACTTAGGTTAAGGCTGTGAGGGTAGAAAAGATTAGAGAATGATTTTGAGCACCAGTGTTTCTCCCCAAGTTCATTTGGCTAAATGAGAATGAAACATTATTGAGCACATCAGGCAAGAGGCTACAGAATTTCCATAGCAATACAATTAGAAATACTCTGCTTACTAATAATTGTTGCAGTGTCTTCATTATACATGCCAGAGGGCATAATGGGCTTTGAGGGTTTGTTTTCCATTTTCTCCCTTCAACCGTGTGCAGTGGTCCATCAAAATCAAGTCTGAAAAAACCCAAACGCCTGTCTTTTAAATTGGCTAACGCAGTGTTGTACTTCAGGGCAGCTAAAATTTAGCATATTAAGAAGGTGTGTTTTTTCCCACAATCCCCTGCCTTTGGAGTCTGGAGCTGGTTTAATCAGATTGTAATGATCTCCTTGAGTGATAGTAGAGAGCAGCACAAAACATACACCTAGGGCACTCCACAGTGTGAAACAATACCTTGTGACAATAAAACATTACCAAGGCCTTGCCACTCGCCGTGTGATATACAAAGCACCAGAAAAAGAGGTCATCCCTGCCTCTGGAGACTAATTTGAGCTTTCTGTATGTGTAGACACGTACAGTTATAAACACCAACACATTTTTTCTGCTATGGTAATTCTAGCTAGACTGACCAAACATGCCTTTTGAAGAGGTGTTCAGTTAATGAGAATTGCTGGCTACATGACCACTTTTGTTGCCATGGTTGGCTGAACATGTTGAAATATGTCTGAGTGATTTAAGTCGTAATTCAGAGGATCCCATTGTGGGACATTTCTCTTGGGAGGTGTAACAACTATAGAGGGGTCAGTAAGTCTTCCCTGTGGTGACTGAGGACCTGTTTTCCCTGTTTTCCCTTTTAGGCCTCAAAACACTCCTCTTTTGGTGTTACCCAGTGAATATTTACAATAGCAATGAACCATTACATCACAAGTAATGGGGTGTAACTACAGTGGGGAAAATATTTATTTGATCCCTTGCTGATTTTGTAAGTTTGCCCACTTACAAAGAAATGAAGGGTCTGTCATTTTTGTGGTAGGTTTATTTTAATGTATAGAGAAAGAATACCAACCAAAAAATCCAGAAAAACACAATCTATAAAGGTTAGAAATTGATTCATATTATAGTGAGTGAAATAAGTATTTGATCCCCAAGTAAAACATGACTTAGTACTTGGTGCAGAAACCCTTGTTGGCAAGCACAGAGGTAAGACGTTTCTTGTAGTTGGTCACCAGGTTTGCACACATCTCAGGAGGGATTTTGGTCCATTCCTCTTTACAGATTCTCTCTAAATCCTTAAGGTTTCTTGGCTGTTGTTTGGCAACTCAAAGTTTAAGCTCCCTCCTAGGGGTGTGCCATTAGTAGTATCTGTACCGAATGGTTCCCGGTCAAATTCCAAATGGAAGTGATCATCCTTATCCCCTTGGAGTGGGGACTTTGGAGTGAGCAGGGCATGTGCGTGCCATTATGTAGTCATTAGGAATGCACTTGGCAAAAGGAGTGACATAATTTGCTCATTATCTTCAGCTGGGATGTTTCCGTGACAATGCAGCATGTGTTCATCAGCAGATTCGCTGATGGACACCAACATTTCACAGACAAAGACATTTATGACAGTAAAACAGCGACATCTGCTAATCTGACTACAGTGCTTTCTCCCAAGCCTTCTCTGAATCATTAAGATGTTCATTGGCAAACTTTAAATGGGACTGTGCATGTGCCTTTTTGCAGGACCTTGGGGGCGCTGCAGAATTTCAGTCCATTGTGGCGTAATGTTTTACCAATGGTTTACTTGGTGACTGTGGTCCCAACTGCCTTAAGATCATTAACATGCACCTCCCGTGTAGTTCTGGGCTGATCCCTCACCTTTCTCATGATCATCCTTACCCCATGAGGCAAGATCTTGCACGGAGCTCCAGACCGAGGCCAATTGATGGTTATTTTGTATTTCTTCCATTTCCGAATAATAGCACCAACAGTTGCCTCCCTCTCACCAAGCTTCTTGCTGATGGTCTTGTAGCCCATTCCAGCCTTGTGCAGATCTACAGTCTTGTCTCTGACATCCTTTGACAGCTCTTTGGTCTTGACCATTGTGGTGGGAGAGGTTGAAATGGAAGATACAGATTGTGTGGATAGGTGTCTTATACTATATATATGTCACATTTCACACCCTCATTGTCTGGTCTCGTCACGGTTTACCCATACCTTATTCTATTGGCATTCACAGCCCCTTTAATCTCAGACGCTAAAGTGCCTTTTCGGTCTGGTCTATGTGCCCTTGGACAGCAATTTCTACCGAAGGGGATCACCCAGGACCACGATTGTGCCCTTGCAATGTTGCTTAGCCCCTGTCTCTCCGGAGGTCTGTGCACGCCACTGCCTTATTCCATTCTTACTCACCTGCATTCTCACATCCTGACATCTCGTCTTCAGCCTGCCAACCTGCAAAGAGGAAAAGAAACGTTGTTACTCCTTACCTGACTCACCTACCTGGATTCTCACCTGTTACTCGCCTGTCTTCACTGTCTGCATCATCCGTCGGACCTGTAAAGTGATACAAGGATCGATTATCAACCTGAGCTAAGTCCAGTCATTCTCAAAGACTCTTGAGTTACTCACCTGTTTACTGTACATTGGAACAATACGTTGTATATGCCCTTCTACTAAGCTGGTCCACTTCGGAAAAAATGCTCAGCCTTCCAATAATATCGGCACCTCTCATGGCTGCCAGTCCCGGGTCTTCATGCAACAGGGCTACTGACCTTCAGTCATTATCCGCCATGGCCACCGGCCTTCAGTCATCACCTATCAGGGCCGCTAACCACCATTCCTCACCCATTATAGCCGCCGATCCTGAGTCATCACCCATTAGGTTCGTTGAACTTCAGTCATCACCAATCATGGCCTCTGATAGCTAGATATCACACATTATGGCTGCTGCTCTGGAAGCATTACCTGTTCAGGCTACCAGTACCGAGTCTGAATTCAAAATGGCTGCCATCCCAGAGCCTTTCTCAGTGTCCAGTCCAGCCCATGAGTTCATTCCAGTCCGGGAATCCAAAAATGAATTTGCTCAAATGACGGCTCCAGCCCCTGAGTCTGCTTCAGTGTCGGCTCCAGCCCATGAATCCACTCATTTCATCAAGTTCAGTCCAGAATCCACTACAGTCCAAACAAATTCAGAGTCTGTTCCAACCCCAGAATTGAGTAAAGAGCCTGCTCTAACCTAACCCCTGAATCTGCACCAGAGCCCACTCGTACCAGTGAGTTAACGCCAAGTTTACCTTCAGTCCAAAAGCCTGTACAAGAATCCCATCCAGACCATGCACCCGTCTCAGAGCACAGCTCCAGATCAGCTCTAGCCCTTGACCAGAGTCAAGAGATGGCTGTAGACCCTGACCAGAGTCGAGAGAAGGCTTGTGTTCCAGAGTTGAGTTCAGAGAGAGCTCATGTCCCAGAGTCAGGCCCAGAGAGGTCTTCTGTCCACGAGTTTGGCCCAGAGAGGGTATCTGTGCCTGACCAGAGTCCAGTGCTGGCTCCAACCCCTGACCAGAGTCCAGTGTGAGCTCCCGGTCCTGATCAGTTCCCAGTAAAGACTCATGCTCCTAACCAGAGTTCAAATCATTCTCCAGCCCTCAACCAGAGTTCAGTGTCAGCTTCAGCCTCTGAACAAGTGCCGGCTTCAGCCCCCGACAGGTCTCCAAAGCAGGCTCCAGCCTTTGACCAGAATCCAGTACAGGCCCCAGCCTTTGACCAGAGTCAAGTAAAGGCTCCTGCCAATGATTTGAGTCCTAGACACATGGCCAGGAGTGCCCTCTTCAGTCGGATTAAATGTCTTTGCCACAGCCAGGAGAGCCGTTCCCATCGCTGTAAGAATCAGCTACCCTATCAAGGCCAGGAGTGCTGTTCCCATCACTGTAAGAATCAGCCACCCTATCATGGCCAGCAGTGCCATTCCCTCTTCAGCCAGATTAAATGTCCATGCCACGGCAAGGAGAGCCATTCCTCTCACTGTAAAAATCAGATACCTTATCATGACCAGGAGTGCCATTCCTTCTTCAGTCAGATTAAGTCCCCTTGTCACAGCCAGACGCGCCGTTCCCCCTTCGGTCAGATTAAATGTCTTTGCCACGGCCAGGAGAGCCGTTCTATATTCTGTTGGATCCAGTTCCCTCGTCACGGCTAGGAGTGCCATTCCTTCTTCAGTCGGATTAAGTCAACTTGTCACGGCCAGGAGTGCCATTCCTTCTTCAGTCGGATTAAGTCCCCTCGTCATGGCTGGGAGTGCCATTTCTTCTTCAGTTGGATTAAATTCCCTTGTCGAAGCCAGGAGTGCCGTTCCTTTTTTAATTGAAAGAAGTTTCACGTCCTGGCCTGGAGAGCCTTTCATCTTCAATGGAAAGAAATTCCCCAGTCATGGCCAGGAGTGTCGTTCTGTAAATTTCCTTTGTCATGGCCAGGAGAGCCGTTCCATCTGGTATGGAGAGTACTTCCCCAGTTTTTGACTAGAAAGCCATTCCTTCCATGAAATTCAAATCCCTAACCTCGACTCTTGTACTCTGGTGGTCATCCCCTCCAGAGTGCCCTCCTGTGTCCGCTCCTCCAGAGCTCCCTCCAAACCTCGCCCCAGGGTCTCCTGAATGGCTCGTGCCACCATGACCTCCCGAAAGGCCGGAGCCTCTATGGCCTCCCGAACAGCCGATGCCACCATGAATTCCCAATCGGCCGGTGCCTTCCTGGCTACCTGAGTTGCTGGCGCTGCCCTGGAGGTGTCCTAACCTGAAAGCACCTCCCTATTTACCTGTCTGTTTCCTGCCACAGCTTAAGAACACCCACCTTCCTTCCCCTGTTGGACTCCTTTTGGTATGGGGTCATGCCTTCCGTGAGGGGGAGGTACTGTCACAAGTTCACCATCCCAGTCACCAGCTCAGTCACCTTACTTCATTAAGGACTCCATTTCCCAGCATCCTACCTGCTTCACACCTACACCGGATCCCAAGACAGCACACCTGCCAGCCTTCATCTCATCACCTACTATATATAAGCAGTCACTTTTCACACCCTCATTGTCTGGTCTCGTCAAGGTTTACCCATACCTGATTCCTTTCCTACTCACCTGCATTCTAACATCCTGACATCTTGTCTTCAGCCTGCCAACCTGCAAAGAGGAAAAGAAACGTTGTTACTCCTTACCTGACTCACCTATATGGACTCTCACCTGTTACCCGCCTGTCTTCACCGTCTGCATCATCCGTCAGAATTGTAAAGAGATACAAGGATTGGTTATCAACCTGCGCTAAGTCCAGTCCTTCTCAAAGACTCTTGAGTTACTCACCCGTTTGATCTGCATCTCTCCCCTCCGCACCAAGCTGTAAATAAAAGGATTACACTTACCTTTCTGTCTCCCTGAGGTTTCCTTCTGTAGTGTGACACCAGCATTGATTTTGTTTCTTGGATAACATCCGCCGGAATAACTGGCAAAGACTTATTGAGTTGTGTTTGCCATTGACTGCTATAACATAATTGAATTAAGTGTTGCCTGTGTGTTCCCAATTACAACAATACAATTAGCCTCAAATGTGCCGAACAGAAGACTCGTAGATGAGTTTGCGTTTTTCACTGCCAATTGCCATGTCAAAGTTATTATTAAGTTAACTGCTGCAAAAAGGCAATCTTTCTATTGACAACTTTGCATGTCACAAAATGTCTTTCATCACAAATTGCTGATCATTCACTGTGGTTTCAAATGATAATTGGCTAGAATGAATCTGTTCAGCTGTCAGAGAGAAATAACAGAGAAACACAGAGACAAAAACAGAAGAACAGAGAGACAGTTGAATTATAAGGTATGGGCAGTCTTTAGGCTTAAGAGGATCATATAAATCTCAAACATTAAAAAAATTGTGTTAAATCCAAATAACCATATAATAATATTGAGGGGGACCCTGCCTCCAGCAACATCGCTTGGCCCCTGCCCCACTGGAACAAAGTGATCCAGGAGCTCAGACAGAACCAGCCTCTGGCACACACACAATATCACTCTTTCTGCCATTCACCAGCTGCCATTGGCCAGGGAAAGGATATCAAATGCACCTGAGGATACCAAATGTCCTCTGTCCATCACACTCAGTGCCTGAAACACATTGTTTGAAAATCAACAGCCTTTTCAGTGTTGTCAAACTGATGTATATTAATTTCAAATTTTTTGAGGGTCAACTGCCTTTTCAGTGTTGTCAAACTGATGTATATTAATTTCAAACTCGTGTGGCTTGAGAAAGCCAACTTACTGATCTACTATTTAAACATTATTTGCTTGATTTGGTTTTTGAGAAAGCCAACTTACTGATCTACTATTTAAAACTCCAATATTCAAGTGTATCCCACCAATATCAGCTACAGAAATTATTATTCTTTTTCTGAGACTAAAATTTCTGACTCTAACTCCTCCTAGAGCTTTAACTCTACAGACTTCAAACTCAGCCCAGCTCTTCAGACTGATCTCGCCGGGTGTGCTATATCTTTTCTAACTGATCAGACTTATGGTTTTCATAAAAATGAAGATTAAAAATCATAAAAATCCCATAGACTTTTATTGACGGAATGTTCAGATGAGCCAAGCTCCAACTGTCAAAATTCAAAACTAAACAAACTAAACCCCATTAGACTCCATCAAGCTTCGCTTCTATGTACTATTTCTAATCCATTTAAACTCATTCAAACTCATCTATCTACTATATCTATCTATATCTATCTATCTATCTATCTATCTATCTATCTATCTATCTATCTATCTATCTATCTATCTATCTATCTCTCTATCTATCTATCTATCTATCTATCTATCTATCTATCTATCTCTATCTATATATCTATCTCTATCTATCTATCTATCTATCTATCAAAATGAAGATTAAAAATCATAAAAATCCCATAGACTTTTATTGACGGAATCTGACTTTTATCTGACTCTATCTATCTATCTATCTATCTATCTATCTATCTATCTATCTATCTATCTATCTATCTATCTATCTATCTATCTATCCTAGCAACATGCTAATAATGTTAGAAACATGCTAGTCACTCGCTAATCATGCTAAAAACATGCTAGCGACATGCTAGTCACTCGCTAATCATACTAAAAACATGCTAGCGACATGCTAGTAACTCGCTAATCATGCTAGAAACATGCTAGCGACATGCTAGTAACTCGCTAATCATGCTAGAAACATGCTAGCGACATGCTAGTCACTTGTTAATCATGCTAAAAACATGCTAGCGACATGCTAGTCACTCGCTAATCATGCTAGAAACATGCTAGCGACATGCTAGTAACTCGCTAATCATGCTAGAAACATGCTAGCGACATGCTAGTCCTCGCTAATCATGCTAAAAACATGCTAGCGACATGCTAGTCACTCGCTAATCATGCTAAAAACATGCTAGCGACATGCTAGTAACTCGCTAATCATGCTAGAAAAACATGCTAGCGACATGCTAGTCACTCGCTAATCATGCTAGAAACATGCTAGCGACATGCTAGTCACTCGCTAATCATGTTAAAAACATGCTAGCGACATGCTAGTCACTCGCTAATCATGCTAGAAACATGCTAACGACATGCTAGTCACTTGCTAATCATGCTAGAAACATGCTAGCGACATGCTAGTCACCGGCTAATCATGCTAAAAACATGGTAGCGACATGCTAGTCACTTGCTAATCATGCTAAAAACATGCTAGCGACATGCTAGTCATTTGCTAATCATGCTAGAAACATGCTAGCGACATGCTAGTCACTCGCTAATCATGCTAAAAACATGCTAGTGAAATGCTAGTGACATGCTAGTCACATGCTAATCATGCTAGAAAAATGCTAGTGACATGCTAGTAACTTGCTAATCATGCTACTGACATGCTAGTCACTTGCTAATCATGCTAGAAACATGCTAGTGAAATGCTAGTGACATGCTAACTTGCTTATCATGCTAGTGACATGCTAGTCACTTGCTAATCATGCTAGAAAAATGCTAACGACATGCTAGTCATTTGCTAATCATGCTAGCGAAAAACATATTAGTGACATGCTAGTCACTTGCTAATCATGCTAAAAACATGCTAGCAACATGCTAGTCATTTGCTAATCATGCTAGAAACATGCTAGCGACATGCTAGTCACTCGCTAATCATGCTAAAAACATGCTAGTGACATGCTAGTCACTTGCTAATCATGCTAGAAACATGCTAGCGACATGCTAGTCACTTGCTAATCATGCTAGAAACATGCTAGTGACATGCTAGTCACTCGCTAATCATGCTAAAAACATGCGAGCGACATGCTAGTCATTTGCTAATCATGCTAGAAACATGTTAGCGACATGCTAGTCACTTGCTAACCATGCTAAAATCATGCTAAAAACATGCTAGTGAAATGCTAGTGACATGCTAGTCACATGCTAATCATGCTAGAAAAATGCTAGTGACATGCTAGTAACTTGCTAATCATGCTACTGACATGCTAGTCACTTGCTAATCATGCTAGAAACATGCTAGCGACATGCTAGTAACTTGCTTATCATGCTAGTGACATGCTAGTCACTTGCTAATCATGCTAGAAAAATGCTAACGACATGCTAGTCACTCGCTAATCATGCTAAAAACATATTAGTGACATGCTAGTCACTTGCTAATCATGCTAAAAACATGCTAGCAACATGCTAGTCATTTGCTAATCATGTTAGAAAACATGCTAGCGACATGCTAATCACTCGCTAATCATGCTAAAAACATGCTAGTGACATGCTAGTCACTTGCTAATCATGCTAGCTAGAAACATGCTAGCGACATGCTACTGACATGCTAGTCACTTGCTAATCATGCTAGAAACATGCTAGCGACATGCTAGTCACTCGCTAATCATGCTAAAACATGCTAGTCACTTGCTAATCATGCTAGAAACATGCTAGCGACATGCTAGTAACATGCTAATTATGTTAGCAACATGCTAGTAACTAGCTTATCATGCTAGAAACATGCTAGTAACTTTGCTAATCATGCTAATGACATGCTAGTCACTTGCTTAATTAAACTTCTTAAACTTTTCAAACTTCAAACTTCAAACTTTTCAAACTTTCCAAACTTTTTAAACTTTCTGTTCAGGCTTTCTCAAGCCAACTTAAAGTTTGTCTTGACAAACTTTTTTTATCTAGTTATTTATTATTATTATTCTTTTTCTGAGACTAAAATTTCTGACTCTAACTCCTCCTAGAGCTTTAACTCTACAGACTTCAAACTCAGCCCAGCTCTTCAGACTGATCTCGCCGGGTGTGCTATATCTTTTCTAACTGATCAGACTTATGGTTTTCATAAAAATGAAGATTAAAAATCATAAAAATCCCATAGACTTTTATTGACGGAATGTTCAGATGAGCCAAGCTCCAACTGTCAAAATTCAAAACTAAACAAACTAAACCCCATTAGACTCCATCAAGCTTCGCTTCTATGTACTATTTCTAATCCATTTAAACTCATTCAAACTCATCTATCTAATATTTCTAATCTATCTATCTATCTATCTATCTATCTATCTATCTATCTATCTATCTATCTATCTATCTATCTATCTATCTATCTATCTATCTATCTATCTATCTATCTATCTATCTATCTATCTATCTATCTATCTATCTATCTTTCTATCTATCTATCTATCTATCTATCTATCTATCTATCTGAATCTATCTATCTTTCTATCTATCTATCTATCTATCTATCTATCTATCTATCTATCTATCTATCTATCTATCTATCTATCTATCTATCTATCTATCTATCTATCTATCCTAGCAACATGCTAATAATGTTAGAAACATGCTAGTCACTCGCTAATCATGCTAAAAACATGCTAGCGACATGCTAGTCACTCGCTAATCATACTAAAAACATGCTAGCGACATGCTAGTAACTCGCTAATCATGCTAGAAACATGCTAATGCTAGGGACATGCTAGTAACTCGCTAATCATGCTAAAACATGCTAGCGACATGCTAGTCCTCGCTAATCATGCTAAAAACATGCTAGCGACATGCTAGTCACTCGCTAATCATGCTAGAAACATGCTAGCGACATGCTAGTAACTCGCTAATCATGCTAGAAACATGCTAGCGACATGCTAGTCCTCGCTAATCATGCTAAAAACATGCTAGCGACATGCTAGTCACTCGCTAATCATGCTAAAAACATGCTAGCGACATGCTAGTAACTCGCTAATCAAGCTAAAAACATGCTAGCGACATGCTAGTCACTCGCTAATCATGCTAGAAACATGCTAGCGACATGCTAGTCACTCGCTAATCATGCTAAAAACATGCTAGCGACATGCTAGTCACTCGCTAATCATGCTAAAAACATGCTAGCGACATGCTAGTCACTCGCTAATCATGCTAGAAACATGCTACGACATGCTAGTCACTTGCTAATCATGCTAGAAACATGCTAGCGACATGCTAGTCACCGGCTAATCATGCTAAAAACATGGTAGCGACATGCTAGTCACTTGCTAATCATGCTAAAAACATGCTAGCGACATGCTAGTCATTTGCTAATCATGCTAGAAACATGCTAGCGACATGCTAGTCACTCGCTAATCATGCTAAAAACATGCTAGTGAAATGCTAGTGACATGGCTAGTCACATGCTAATCATGCTAGAAAAATGCTAGTGACATGCTAGTAACTTGCTAATCATGCTACTGACATGCTAGTCACTTGCTAATCATGCTAGAAACATGCTGCTATTGACATGCTAGTAACTTGCTTATGCTAGTGACATGCTAGTCACTTGCTAATCATGCTAGAAAAATGCTAACGACATGCTAGTCACTCGCTAATCATGCTAAAAACATATTAGTGACATGATAGTCACTTGCTAATCATGCTAAAAACATGCTAGCAACATGCTAGTCATTTGCTAATCATGCTAGAAACATGCTAGCGACATGCTAGTCACTCGCTAATCATGCTAAAAACATGCTAGTGACATGCTAGTCACTTGCTAATCATGCTAGAAACATGCTAGCGACATGCTAGTCACTTGCTAATCATGCTAGAAACATGCTAGCGACATGCTAGTCACTCGCTAACATGCTAGCACAATCATGCATGCTAGCGACATGCTAGTCATTTGCTAATCATGCTAGAAACATGCTAGTGACATGCTAGTCACTCGCTAATCATGCTAAAAACATGCTAGTGAAATGATAGTGACATGCTAGTAACTTCCTAATCATGCTAGAAAAATGCTAGTGACATGCTAGTAACTTGCTAATCATGCTACTGACATGCTAGTCACTTGCTAATCATGCTAGAAACATGCTAGCGACATGCTAGTAACTTGCTTATCATGCTAGTGACATGCTAGTCACTTGCTAATCATGCTAGAAAAATGCTAACGACATGCTAGTCACTCGCTAATCATGCTAAAAACATATTAGTGACATGCTAGTCACTTGCTAATCATGCTAAAAACATGCTAGCAACATGCTAGTCATTTGCTAATCATGCTAGAAACATGCTAGCGACATGCTAGTCACTCGCTAATCATGCTAAAAACATGCTAGTGACATGCTAGTCACTTGCTAATCATGCTAGAAACATGCTAGCGACATGCTACTGACATGCTAGTCACTTGCTAATCATGCTAGAAACATGCTAGCGACATGCTAGTCACTCGCTAATCATGCTAAAACATGCTAGTCACTTGCTAATCATGCTAGAAACATGCTAGCGACATGCTAGCGACATGCTAGTGACATGCTAATTATGTTAGCAACATGCTAGTAACTAGCTTATCATGCTAGAAACATGCTAGTAACTTTGCTAAGCATGCTAATGACATGCTAGTCACTTGCTTAATTAAACTTCTTAAACTTTTCAAACTTCAAACTTCAAACTTTTCAAAAAACTTTTCAAACTTTTTAAACTTTTTGTTCAGGCTTTCTCAAGCCCACTTAAAGTTTGTCTTGACAAACTTTTTTATCTAGTTTTTATTATTATTATTCTTTTTCTGAGACTAAAATTTCTGACTCTAACTCCTCCTAGAGCTTTAACTCTACAGACTTCAAACTCAGCCCAGCTCTTCAGACTGATCTCGCCGGGTGTGCTATATCTTTTCTAACTGATCAGACTTATGGTTTTTCATAAAAATGAAGATTAAAAATCATAAAAATCCCATAGACTTTTATTGACGGAATGTTCAGATGAGCCAAGCTCCAACTGTCAAAATTCAAAACTAAACAAACTAAACCCCATTAGACTCCATCAAGCTTCGCTTCTATGTACTATTTCTAATCCATTTAAACTCATTCAAACTCATCTATCTAATATTTCTAATCTATCTATCTATCTATCTATCTATCTATCTATCTATCTATCTATCTATCTATATATCTATCTATCTATCTATCTATCTATCTATCTATCTATCTATCTATCTATCTATCTATCTATCTATCTATCTATCTATCTATCTATCTATCTATCTATCTATCTATCTATCTATCTATCTATCTATCTATCTATCTATCTATCTATCTATCTATCTATCTATCTATCTATCTATCTATCTATCTATCTATCTATCTATCTATCTATCTCTATCTATCTATCTATCTATCTATCTATCTATCTATCTATCCTAGCAACATGCTAATAATGTTAGAAACATGCTAGTCACTCGCTAATCATGCTAAAAAAACATGCTAGCGACATGCTAGTCACTCGCTAATCATACTAAAAACATGCTAGCGACATGCTAGTAACTCGCTAATCATGCTAGAAACATGCTAGCGACATGCTAGTAACTCGCTAATCATGCTGCTAAAACATGCTAGCGACATGCTAGTCCTCGCTAATCATGCTAAAAACATGCTAGCGAAATGCTAGTCATTCGCTAATCATGCTAGAAACATGCTAGCGACATGCTAGTAACTCGCTAATCATGCTAGAAACATGCTAGCGACATGCTAGTCCTCGCTAATCATGCTAAAAACATGCTAGCGACATGCTAGTCACTCGCTAATCATGCTAAAAAAAGCATGCTAGCGACATGCTAGTAACTCGCTAATCATGCTAGAAACATGCTAGCGACATGCTAGTCACTCGCTAATCATGCTAGAAACATGCTAGCGACATGCTAGTCACTCGCTAATCATGTTAAAAACATGCTAGCGACATGCTAGTCACTCGCTAATCATGCTAGAAACATGCTAACGACATGCTAGTCACTTGCTAATCATGCTAGAAACATGCTAGCGACATGCTAGTCACCGGCTAATCATGCTAAAAACATGGTAGCGACATGCTAGTCACTTGCTAATCATGCTAAAAAAAAACATGCTAGCGACATGCTAGTCATTTGCTAATCATGCTAGAAACATGCTAGCGACATGCTAGTCACTCGCTAATCATGCTAAAAACATGCTAGTGAAATGCTAGTGACATGCTAGTCACATGCTAATCATGCTAGAAAAATGCTAGTGACATGCTAGTAACTTGCTAATCATGCTAAAAACATGCTACTGACATGCTAGTCACTTGCTAATCATGCTAGAAACATGCTAGTGACATGCTAGTAACTTGCTTATCATGCTAGTGACATGCTAGTCACTTGCTAATCATGCTAGAAAAATGCTAACTAATGCTACATGCTAGTCACTCGCTAATCATGCTTAAAAACATATTAGTGACATGCTAGTCACTCGCTATTCATGCTAAAAACATGCTAGTGACATGCTAGTCATTTGCTAACCATGCAAGCTAAAAACATGCTAGCGACATGCTAGTTACTCGCTAATCATGCTAATCATGCTAAAACATGCTAGTCAGCGCTAATCATGCTAAACATGCTAGCGACATGCTAGTCGCTAATCATGCTAAAAACATGCTAGTGACATGCTAGTCACTTGCTAATCATGCTAGAAACATGCTAGCGACATGCTATTCACTTGCTAATCATGCTAGAAACATGCTAGCGACATGCTAGTCACTCGCTAATCATGCTAAAAACATGCTAGCGACATGCTAGTCATTTGCTAATCATGCTAGAAACATGCTAGCGACATGCTAGTCACTCGCTAATCATGCTAAAAACATGCTAGCGACATGCTAGTAGTCGCTGCTAAAACTAATGACATGCTAGACATGCTAGTCACATGCTAATCATGCTAGAAAAATGCTAGTGACATGCTAGTAACTTGCTAATCATGCTACTGACATGCTAGTCACTTGCTAATCATGCTAGAAACCATGCTAGCGACATGCTAGTAACTTGCTTATCATGCTAGTGACACAGTGCTAGTCACTTGCTAATCATGCTAGAAAAAATGCTAACGACATGCTAGTCACTCGCTAATCATGCTAAAAACATATTAGTGACATGCTAGTCACTTGCTAATCATGCTAAAAACATGCTAGCAACATGCTAGTCACTCGCTAATCATGCTAAAAACATGCTAGCGACATGCTAGTCACTCGCTAATCATGCTAAAAACATGCTAAAAACATGCTAGTGCTAACATGCTAGTCACTTGCTAATCATGCTAGTAACATGCTAGCGACATGCTACTGACATGCTAGTCACTTGCTAATCATGCTAGAAACATGCTAGCGACATGCTAGTCACTCGCTAATCATGCTAAAAAACATGCTAGTCACTTGCTAATCATGCTAGAAACATGCTAGCGACATGCTAGTAACATGCTAATTATGTTAGCAACATGCTAGTATGCTAGCTGCTATCATGCTAGAAACATGCTAGTAACTTTGCTAATCATGCTAATGACATGCTAGTCACTTGCTTAATTAAACTTCTTAAACTTTTCAAACTTCAAACTTCAAACTTTTCAAACTTTTCAAACTTTTCAAACTTTTTAAACTTTTCAAACTTTCCAAACTTTTTAAACTTTCTGTTCAGGCTTTCTCAAGCCAACTTAAAGTTTGTCTTGACAAACTTTTTTATCTATTATTATTATTATTATTCTTTTTCTGAGACTAAAATTTCTGACTCTAACTAACTCCTCCTAGAGCTTTAACTCTACAGACTTCAAACTCAGCCCAGCTCTTCAGACTGATCTCGCCGGGTGTGCTATATCTTTTCTAACTGATCAGACTTATGGTTTTCATAAAAATGAAGATTAAAAATCATAAAAATCCCATAGACTTTTATTGACGGAATGTTCAGATGAGCCAAGCTCCAACTGTCAAAATTCAAAACTAAACAAACTAAACCCCATTAGACTCAATCAAGCTTCGCTTCTATGTACTATTTCTAATCCATTAAAACTCATTCAAACTCATCTATCTAATATTTCTAATATTTCTATCTATCTATCTATCTATCTATCTATCTATCTATCTATCTATCTATCTATCTATCTATCTATCTATCTATCTATCTATCTATCTATCTATCTATCTATCTATCTATCTATCTATCTATCTATCTATCTATCTATCTATCTATCTATCTATCTATCTATCTATCTGTCTGTCTATCTCTATCTATCTATCTATCTATCTATCTATCTATCTATCTCTATCTGTCTCTATCTATCTATCTATCTATCTATCTATCTGTCTCTATCTATCTATCTATCTATCTATCTATCTATCTATCTATCTATCTATCTATCTATCTATCTATCTATCTATCCTAGCAACATGCTAATAATGTTACAAAAATGCTAGTCACTCGCTAATCATGCTAAAACACATGCTAGCGACATGCTAGTCACTCGCTAATCATACTAAAAACATGCTAGCGACATGCTAGTAACTCGCTAATCATGCTAGAAACATGCTAGCGACATGCTAGTAACTCGCTAATCATGCTAGAAACATGCTAGCGACATGCTAGTCCTCGCTAATCATGCTAAAAAACATGCTAGCGACATGCTAGTCACTCGCTAATCATGCTAGAAAACATGCTAGCGACATGCTAGTAACTCGCTAATCATGCTAGAAACATGCTAGCGACATGCTAGTCCTCGCTAATCATGCTAAAAACATGCTAGCGACATGCTAGTCACTCGCTAATCATGCTAAAAACATGCTAGCGACATGCTAGTAACTCGCTAATCATGCTAGAAAACATGCTAGCGACATGCTAGTCACTCGCTAATCATGCTAGAAACAACATGCTAGCGACATGCTAGTCACTCGCTAATCATGCTAAAACATGCTAGCGGCATGCTAGTCACTCGCTAATCATGCTAAAAACATGCTAACGACATGCTAGTCACTTGCTAATCATGCTAGAAAACACAGCGACATGCTAGTCACTTGCTAATCATGCTAGAAACATGCTAGCGACATGCTAGTCACCGGCTAATCATGCTAAAAACATGGTAGCGACATGCTAGTCACTTGCTAATCATGCTAAAAACATGCTAGCGACATGCTAGTCATTTGCTAATCATGCTAGAAACATGCTAGCGACATGCTAGTCACTCGCTAATCATGCTAAAAACATGCTAGTGAAATGCTAGTGACATGCTAGTCACATGCTAATCATGCTAGAAAAATGCTAGTGACATGCTAGTAACTTGCTAATCATGCTACTGACATGCTAGTCACTTGCTAATCATGCTAGAAACATGCTAGTGACATGCTAGTAACTTGCTTATCATGCTAGTGACATGCTAGTCACTTGCTAATCATGCTAGAAAAATGCTAACGACATGCTAGTCACTCGCTAATCATGCTAAAAAAACACATATTAGTGACATGCTAGTCACTTGCTAATCATGCTAAAAACATGCTAGCAACATGCTAGTCATTTGCTAATCATGCTAGAAACATGCTAGCGACATGCGAGTCACTCGCTAATCATGCTAAAAACATGCTAGTGACATGCTAGTCACTTGCTAATCATGCTAGAAACATGCTAGCGACATGCTAGCGACATGCTAGTCATGCTAATCATGCTAGACAAACATGCTAGCATGACACATGCTAGTCACTCGCTAATCATGCTAAAAACCATGCTAGCGACATGCTAGTCATTTGCTAATCATGCTAAAAACATGCTAGCGACATGCTAGTCACTCGCTAATCATGCTAAAAAACATGCTAGTGCATGCTAGTGACATGTGACATGCTACTCGCATGCTAATCATGCTAGTGACATGCTAGCGACATGCTAGTCATTTGCTAATCATGCTACTGACATGCTAGTCACTTGCTAATCATGCTAGAAACATGCTAGCGACATGCTAGTAACTTGCTTATCATGCTAGTGACATGCTAGTCACTTTCTAATCATGCTAGAAAAATGCTAACGACATGCTAGTCACTCGCTAATCATGCTAAAAACATATTAGTGACATGCTAGTCACTTGCTAATCATGCTAAAAACATGCTAGCAACATGCTAGTCATTTGCTAATCATGCTAAAAACATGCTAGCGACATGCTAGTCACTCGCTAATCATGCTAAAAACATGCTAGTGACATGCTAGTCACTTGCTAATCATGCTAGAAACATGCTAGCGACATGCTGACATGCTACTGACATGCTAGTCACTTGCTAATCATGCTAGAAACATGCTAGCGACATGCTAGTCACTCGCTAATCATGCTAAAACATGCTAGTCACATGCTACTAGTCACTTGCTAATCATGCTAGAAACATGCTAGCGACATGCTAGTAACATGCTAATTATGTTAGCAACATGCTAGTAACTAGCTTATCATGCTAGAAACATGCTAGGTAACTTTGCTAATCATGCTAATGACATGCTAGTCACTTGCTTAATTAAACTTCTTAAACTTTTCAAACTTCAAACTTCAAAAACTTTTCAAACTCTTTTCAAACTTTCCAAACTTTTTAAACTTTCTGTTCAGGCTTTCTCAAGCCAACTTAAAGTTTGTCTTGACAAACTTTTTTATCTAGTTATTATTATTATTATTCTTTTTCTGAGACTAAAATTTCTGACTCTAACTCCTCCTAGAGCTTTAACTCTACAGACTTCAAACTCAGCCCAGCTCTTCAGACTGATCTCGCGGGGTGTGCTATATCTTTTCTAACTGATCAGACTTATGGTTTTCATAAAAATGAAGATTAAAAATCATAAAAATCCCATAGACTTTCATTGACGGAATGTTCAGATGAGCCAAGCTCCAACTGTCAAAATTCAAATCTAAACAAACTGAAGCCCATTAGACTCAAATCAAGCTTCGCTTCTATGTACTATTTCTAATCCATTTAAACTCATTCAAACTCATCTATCTAATATTTCTAATCTATCTATCTATCTATCTATCTATCTATCTATCTATCTATCTATCTATCTATCTATCTATCTATCTATCTATCTATCTATCTATGAAAATAAATTATCAGTCAGATCTATCTATCTATCTATCTATCTATCTATCTATCTATCTATCATCTATCTATCTATCTATCTATCTATCTATCTATCTATCTATGCTATCTCATCTATCTAATCATCTATCTATCTATCTATCTATCTATTGCTATCATGCTAGTGACATGCTATCTATCTTGCTATCATGCTAAAATCATGCTAGCGACACTATCTATCACTTGCTAATCATGCTATAAAAACATGCTTCTAACAACTAGCTACAGCTATCATCTGCTAATCATGCTATGACATGCTAGGAACTTGCTAATCATGCTAAAAACATGCTAGCGACATGCTAAAAACATACTCGCTAATCATGCTAAAAACATGCTAGCGACATGCTAGTCACTGGCTAATCATGCTAAAAACATGCTAGCGACATGCTAGTCACTCGCTAATCATGCTAAAAACATGCTAGCGACATGCTAGTCACAATCGCCAATCATGCTAAAAACATGCTAGCGACATGCTAGTCACTCGCTAATCATGCTAGAAACATGCTAGCGACATGCTAGTCATGATAATCATGCTAGCGACATGCTAGTCACTCGCTAATCATGCTAAAAACATGCTAGCGACATGCTAGTCACTCGCTAATCATGCTAAAAACATGCTAGCGACATGCTAGTCACTCGCTAATCATGCTAAAACATGCTAGCGACATGCTAGTCACTCGCTAATCATGCTAAAACATGCTAGCGACATGCTAGTCACATGCTAATCATGGTAAACATGCTAGCGACATGCTAGTCACTTGCTAATCATGCTAGAAAAACATGCTAGCGACATGCTAGTCACTTGCTAATCATGCTAAAAACATGCTAGCGACATGCTAGTCACTCGCTAATCATGCTAAAAACATGCTAGCGACATGCTAGTCACTCGCTAATCATGCTAAAAACATGCTAGCGACATGCTAGTCAGTTGTGCTGCTAATCATGTTAAAAAATGCTAGCGACATGCTAGTCACTTGCTAATCATGCTAAAAACATGCTAGCGACATGCTAGTCACTTGCTAATCATGCTAAAAACATGCTAGCGACACTTGCTACAAAAGGACAACCAAACCCACACAATATGACCCACATTGTGGTCGTTTGATTATCATGGTAAAACATGCTAGCGACATGCTAGTCACTTGCTAATCATGCTAAAAACATGCTAGCGACATGCTAGTCAATTTGCTAATCATGCTAGAAACATGCTAGTGACATGCTAGTCACTGCTAATCATGCTAAAAACATGCTAGCGACATGCTAGTCACTCGCTAATCATGCTAGAAACATGCTAGCGACATGCTGGTTCACTGCTAATCATGCTAAGTCACATGCTAGTCACATGCTACTTTTCAAATCATGCTATGCTCAAACATGCTAAAACTAGCGACATGCTAGTCAAACTTGCTAATCATGCTAAACATGCTAGCGACATGCTAGTCACTCGCTATCTAACATGCTATCTATGCTAGTCTATGCTTTTTCTATCATGCTAAACATGCTAGCTAACATGCTAGTCACTTGCTATCTCATGCTAAACTCAGCTAATCATGCTCAGACATGCTAGTCACTTGCTATATCATGCTAAAAAACATGCTAGCGACATGCTAGTAACTTGCTAATCATGCTAGAGACATGCTAGTGACATGCTATCATGCTACTCATGCAAAATCATGCTAGTCAAACTGTGCTAATCTAAAATCATATGCTAGAAACAATGGTCACATGCTAATCATGCTAGAAACATGCTAGTGACATGCTAGTCACTTGCTAATAATCATGCTATGCTATGACATGCTAGTCACTTGCTAATCATGCTAGAAACATGCTAGCGACATGCTAGTCACTTGCTAATCATGCTATGTGACATGCTAGTCACTTGCTAATCATGCTAAAACATGCTAGCGACATGCTAGTCACTTGCTAATCATGCTAAAAACATGCTATCGAGACATGCTAGTCTATTGCTAATCATGCTAAAAACATGCTAGCAACATGCTAGTCACTTGCTAATCATGCTAGAACTTGCTAATCATGCATGCTAATCACGCTAAAACATGCTAGCGACATGCTAGTCATGCTAATCATGCTAGAAACATGCTAGCGACATGCTAATCATGCTGCTAATCATGCTAGCGAATGCTATCACTAGCTAATCATGCTAGTCACATGCTAATCATGCTAGAAACACTATGCTAGCGACATGCTAGTCACTTGCTAATCATGCTAAAAACATGCTAGCGACATGCTAGTCACTTGCTAATCATGCTAAAAACATGCTAGCGACATGCTAGACACTTGCTAATCATGCTAAAACATGCTAGCGACATGCTAGTAACATGCTAATCATGCTCGAACATGCTAGTGACATGCTAGTCACTTGCTAATCATGCTAAAAAACATGCTAGCGACATGCTAGTCACTTGCTAATCATGCTAGAAACATGCTAGCGACATGCTAGTCACTTGCATGTTGTTAATCATGATGATAGATGCTTGATAGCGACATGCTAGTAACTTGCTGACATGCTATCATGCTAGTGACATGCTAGTCACTTGTTAATCATGTTAAAAAACATGCTAACGACATGCTAGTCACTCGCTAATCATGCTGCAAAATATGCTAGTGACATGCTAGTCACTTGCTAATCATGCTAAAAACATGCTAGCGACATGCTAGTCATTTGCTAATCATGCTAAAAACATGCTAGCGACATGCTAGTCACTCGCTAATCATGCTAAAAACATGCTAGTGACATGCTAGTCACTTGCTAATCATGCTAGAAACATGCTAGCGATGCTAGTGCTATCTGCTAATCATGCTAGAAACACATGCATGCTAGTCACTTGCTAATCATGCTAGAAACATGCTAGCGACATGCTAGTCACTCGCTAATCATGCTAAAACATGCTAGTCATGCTAGTCACTTGCTAATCATGCTAGAAACATGCTAGCGACATGCTAGTAACTTGCTAATTATGTTAGCAATGCATGCTAGTAACTAGCTTATCATGCTAGAAACATGCTAGTAACTTTGCTAATCATGCATGCTAATGACATGCTAGTCACTTGCTTAATTAAAACTTCTTAAACTTTTCAAACTTCAAACTTTTCAAACTTTCAAATTAAACTTTTCAAACTTTCCAAACTTTTTAAACTTTCTGTTCAGGCTTTCTCAAGCCAACTTAAAGTTTGTCTTGACGAACTTTTTTATCTAGTTATTATTATTATTCTTTTTCTGAGACTAAAATTTCTGACTCTAACTCCTCCTAGAGCTTTAACTCTACAGACTTCAAACTCAGCCCAGCTCTTCAGACTGATCTCGCCGGGTGTGCTATATCTTTTCTAACTGATCAGACTTATGGTTTTCATAAAAATGAAGATTAAAAATCATAAAAATCCCATAGACTTTTATTGACGGAATGTTCAGATGAGCCAAGCTCCAACTGTCAAAATTCAAAACTAAACAAACTAAACCCCATTAGACTCAATCAAGCTTCGCTTCTATGTACTATTTCTAATCCATTTAAACTCATTCAAACTCATCTATCTAATATTTCTAATCTATCTATCTATCTTTCTATCTATCTATCTATCTATCTATCTATCTATCTATCTATCTATCTATCTATCTATCTATCTATCTATCTATCTATCTATCTATCTATCTATCTATCTATCTATCTATCTATCTATCTATCTATCTATCTATCTATCTATCTATCTATCTATCTATCTATCTATCTATCTATCTATCTGACTGCCTATCTATCTATCTATCTATCTATCTATCTATCTATCTATCTATCTGCTATCTATCTATCTATCTATATCTATCTATCTAAAATCTATCTATCTATCTATCTATCTATCTATCTATCTATCTATCTATCTATCATGCTATCTATGCTATCTGCTAGCAACATGCTAATAATGCTAGTTAGAAACATGCTAGTCACTCGCTAATCATGCTAGAAACATGCTAGCGACATGCTAGTCATGCTAGTCTATGCTAAAAACATGCTAGTCGACATGCTAGTCTCTGCTAATCATGCTAAAAACATGCTAGCGACATGCTAGTCACTCGCTAATCATGCTAAAAACATGCTAGCGACATGCTAGTCACTCGCTAATCATGCTAAAAAACATGCTAGCGACATGCTAGTCACTCGCTAATCATGCTAAAACAAAAACATGCTAGCGACATGCTAGTCACTCGCTAATCGTGCTAAAACATGCTAGCGACATGCTAGTCACTCGCTAATCATGCTAAAAACATGCTAGCGACATGCTAGTCACTCGCTAATCATGCTAAAAAACATGCTAGCGACATGCTAGTCACTCGCTAATCATGCTAAAAACATGCTAGCGACATGATAGCTAGTCACTCGCTAATCATGCTAGAAACATGCTAGAGACAATGCTAGTCACTCGCTAATCATTCTAGAAACATGCTAGCGACATGCTAGTCACTCGCTAATCATGCTAGAAAAAAATGCTAGCGACATGCTAGTCACTCGCTAATCATGCTAGAAACATGCTAGCGACATGATAGTCACTTGCTAATCATGCAAGAAACATGCTAGCGACATGCTAGTCACTTGCTAATCATGCTAAAAACATGCTAGCGACATGCTAGTAACTTGCTAATAGCATGCTAAAAACATGCTACATGCTAGCGACATGCTAGTCACTTGCTAATCATGCTAAAAACATGCTAGCGACATGCTAGTCACTCAGCTAATCATGCTAAAAACATGCTAGTGCTAGCTAGCTAACATGCTAGCTGACATGCTAGTCACATGCTAGCACTTGCTAATCATGCTAAAAACATGCTAGCGACATGCTAGTAACTTGCTAATCATGCTAAAAACATGCTAGCGACATGCTAGTCACTTGCTAATCATGCTAGAAACATGCTAGCGACATGCTAGTCACTCTTGCTCATGCTAAAACATGCTACATGCTAGTCATTGCTAATCATGCTAGTCATGCTAGCGACATGCTAGTCACTGCTATCATGCAAACTATGCTACGACATGCTAGTCACTCGCTATCATTATGCTAAAATGCTATGCTAGTGACATGCTAGTCACTTGCTAATCATGCTAAAAACATGCTAGCGACATGCTAGTCACTTGCTAATCATGCTAAAAAACTTGCTAGTGACATGCTAGTCACTCGCTAATCATGCTAAAAACATGCATGCTAGCTGACATGCTAGTCACATGCTAATCATGCTAAAAAACATGCTAACATGCTCATGCTAGAAACATGCTAGCTGACATGCTAGTCACTTGCTAATCATGCTAGAAACATGCTAGTGACATGCTAGTCACTTGCTAATCATGCTAGTAACATGCTAGCGTCCCTTGCTAATCATGCTAAAAACATGCTAGTCGACATGCTAGTCACTCGCTAATCATGCTAAAAACATGCTAGTGACATGCTAGTCACTTGCTAATCATGCTAAAAACATGCTAGCGACATGCTAGTCACTTGCTAATCATGCTAAAAACATGCTAGCGACATGCTAGTCACTCGCTAATCATGCTAAAAACATGCTAGTGACATGCTATTCACTTGCTAATCATGCTAGAAAACATGCTAGCGACATGCTAGTCACTTGTTAATCATGCTAGAAACATGCTAGCCGACATGCTAGTCACTCGCTAATCATGCTAAAAACATGCTAGCGACATGCTAGTCACTTGCTAATCATGCTAAAAACATGCTAGCGACATGCTAGTCACTCGCTAATCATGCTAAAAACATGCTAGTGACATGCTAGTGACTTGCTAGTCACATGCTAAAATGCTAGAAAACATGCTAGTGACATGCTAGTAACTTGCTAATCATGCTACTGACATGCTAGTCACTTGCTAATCATGCTAGAAACATGCTAGCGACATGCTAGTAACTTGCTTATCATGCTAGTGACATGCTAGTCACTTGCTAATCATGCTAGAAAAATGCTAACGACATGCTAGTCACTCGCTAATCATGCTAAAAACATGCTAGTGACATGCTAGTCACTGCTGCTAATCATGCTAAAAACATGCTAGCGACATGCTAGTCACTTGCTAATCATGCTAGAAATATGCTAGCGACATGCTAGTCACTCGCTAATCATGCTAAAAAACATGCTAAAAACATGCTAGTCACATGCTATCATGCTAAAAACATGCTGACATGCTAGTCACTCGCTAATCATGCTAAAAACATGCTACTGACATGCTAGTCACTTGCTAATCATGCTAGAAACATGCTAGCGACATGCTAGTCACTCGCTAATCATGCTAAAACATGCTAGTCACTGCTGCTAATCATGCTAGAAACATGCTAGCGACATGCTAGTAACATGCTAATTATGTTAGCAACATGCTAGTAACTAGCTTATCATGCTAGAAACATGCTCGTGCTAGTAACTTTGCTAATCATGCTAATGACATGCTAGTCACTTGCTTAATTAAACTTCTTAAACTTTTCAAACTTAAAACTTCAAACTTCAAACTTTTCAAACTTTTCAAACTTTTCAAACTTTTTAAACTTTTTAAACTTTCTGTTCAGGCTTTCTCAAGCCAACTTAAAGTTTGTCTTGACGAACTTTTTTTATCTAGTTATTATTATTATTATTATTCTTTTTCTGAGACTAAAAATTTCTGACTCTAACTCCTCCTAGAGCTTTAACTCTACAGACTTCAAACTCAGCCCAGCTCTTCAGACTGATCTCGCCAGGTGTGCTATATCTTTTCTAACTGATCAGACTTATGGTTTTCATAAAAATGAAGATTAAAAATCATAAAAATCCCATAGACTTTTATTGACGGAATGTTCAGATGAGCCAAGCTCCAACTGTCAAAATTCAAAACTAAACAAACTAAACCCCATTAGACTCCATCAAGCTTCGCTTCTATGTACTATTTCTAATCCATTTAAACTCATTCAAACTCATCTATCTAATATTTCTAATCTATCTATCTATCTATCTATCTATCTCTATCTATCTATCTATCTATCTATCTATCTATCTATCTATCTATCTATCTATCTATCTATCTATCTATCTATCTTCTTATCTATCTATCTATCTATCTATCTATCTATCTATCTATCTATCTATCTATCTATCATCTGACTCTATCTATCTATCTATCTATCTATCTATCTATCTATCTATCTATCTATCTATCTATCTATCTATCTATCTATCTATCTATCTATCTATCTATCTATCTATCTATCTATCTATCTATCTATCTATCTATCTATCTATCTATCTATCTATCTATCCTAGCAACAATGCTAATAATGTTAGAAACATGCTAGTCACTCGCTAATCATGCTAAAAACATGCTAGCGACATGCTAGTCACTCGCTAATCATACTAAAAACATGCTAGCGACATGCTAGTAACTCGCTAATCATGCTAGAAACATGCTAGCGACATGCTAGTAACTCGCTAATCATGCTAGAAACATGCTAGCGACATGCTAGTCCTCGCTAATCATGCTAAAAACATGCTAGCGACATGCTAGTCACTCGCTAATCATGCTAGAAACATGCTAGCGACATGCTAGTAACTAGTAACTCGCTAATCATGCTAGAAACATGCTAGCGACATGCTAGTCCTCGCTAATCATGCTAAAAACATGCTAGCGACATGCTAGTCACTCGCTAATCATGCTAAAAACATGCTAGCGACATGCTAGTAACTCGCTAATCATGCTAGAAACATGCTAGCGACATGCTAGTCACTCGCTAATCATGCTAGAAACATGCTAGCGACATGCTAGTCACTCGCTAATTATGTTTAGAAACTTGCTAGCGACATGCTAGTCACTCGCTAATCATGCTAGAAACATGCTAACGACATGCTAGTCACTTGCTAATCATGCTAGAAACATGCTAGCGACATGCTAGTCACCGGCTAATCATGCTAAAAACATGGTAGCGACATGCTAGTCACTTGCTAATCATGCTAAAAACATGCTAGCGACATGCTAGTCATTTGCTAATCATGCTAGAAACATGCTAGCGACATGCTAGTCACTCGCTAATCATGCTAAAAACATGCTAGTGAAATGCTAGTGACATGCTAGTCACATGCTAATCATGCTAGAAAAATGCTAGTGACATGCTAGTAACTTGCTAATCATGCTACTGACATGCTAGTCACTTGCTAATCATGCTAGAAACATGCTAGTGACATGCTAGTAACTTGCTTATCATGCTAGTGACATGCTAGTCACTTGCTAATCATGTTAGAAAAATGCTAACGACATGCTAGTCACTTGCTAATCATGCTAAAAACATATCACTTGCTAATCATGCTAAAAACATGCTAGCAACATGCTAGTCATTTGCTAATCATGCTAGAAACATGCTAGCGACATGCTAGTCACTCGCTAATCATGCTAAAAACATGCTAGTGACATGCTAGTCACTTGCTAATCATGCTAGAAACATGCTAGCGACATGCTAGTCACTTGCTAATCATGCTAGAAAGCATGCTAGCGACATGCTAGTCACTCGCTAATCATGCTAAAAACATGCTAGCTACATGCTAGTCATTTGCTAATCATGCTAGAAACATGCTAGCGACATGCTAGTCACTCGCCAATCATGCTAAAAACATGCTAGTGAAATGCTAGTGACATGCCTAGCCACATGCTAATGTTAGAAAACATAATAGTCACATGCTAATCATGCTAAAAAATACTAGTGACATGCTAGTAACTTGCTAATCATGGTTATAAACATGCTAGCGACATGCTAGTAACTTGCTTATCATGCTAGTGACATGCTAGTCACTTGCTAATCATGCTAGAAAAATGCTAACGACATGCTAGTCACTCGCTAATCATGCTAAAAAGCATATTAGTGACATGCTAGTCACTTGCTAATCATGCTAAAAACATGCTAGCAACATGCTAGTCATTTGCTAATCATGCTAGAAACATGCTAGCGACATGCTAGTCACTCGCTAATCATGCTAAAAACATGCTAGTGACATGCTAGTCACTTGCTAATCATGCTAGAAACATGCTAGCGACATGCTACTGACATGCTAGTCACTTGCTAATCATGCTAGAAACATGCTAGCGACATGCTAGTCACTCGCTAATCATGCTAAAAACATGCTAGTCACTTGCTAATCATGCTAGAAACATGCTAGCGACATGCTAGTAACATGCTAATTATGTTAGCAACATGGTAGTAACTAGCTTATCATGCTAGAAACATGCTAGTAACTTTGCTAATCATGCTAATGACATGCTAGTCACTTGCTTAATTAAACTTCTTAAACTTTTCAAACTTCAAACTTCAAACTTTTCAAACTTTCCAAACTTTTTAAACTTTCTGTTCAGGCTTTCTCAAGCCAACTTAAAGTTTGTCTTGACAAACTTTTTTATCTAGTTATTATTATTATTATTATTCTTATGAGACTAAAATTTCTGACTCTAACTCCTCCTAGAGCTTTAACTCTACAGACTTCAAACTCAGCCCAGCTCTTCAGACTGATCTCGCCGGGTGTGCTATATCTTTTCTAACTGATCAGACTTATGGTTTTTTCATAAAAATGAAGATTAAAAATCATAAAAATCCCATAGACTTTTATTGACGGAATGTTCAGATGAGCCAAGCTCCAACTGTCAAAATTCAAAACTAAACAAACTAAACCCCATTAGACTCAATCAAGCTTCGCTTCTATGTACTATTTCTAATCCATTTAAACTCATTCAAACTCATCTATCTAATATTTCTAATCTATCTATCTATCTATCTATCTATCTATCTATCTATCTATCTATCTATCTATCTATCTATCTCTATCTATCTATCTATCTATCTATCTATCTATCTATCTATCTATCTATCTATCTATCTATCTATCTATCTATCTATCTATCTATCTATCTATCTATCTATCTATCTATCTATCTATCTATCTATCTATCTATCTATCTATCTATCTATCTATCTATCTATCTATCTATCTATCTATCTATCTATCTATCTATCTATCTATCTATCTATCTATCTATCTATCTATCTATCTATCTATCTATCTATCTATCTCCAGACTGTTTCTTTCTATATCTATCTATCTATCTATCGATCTATCTATCTATCTATCTATCTATCTATCTATCTATCTATCTATCTATCTATCTATCCTAGCGCTAACATGCTAATAATGTTAGAAACATGCTAGTCACTCGCTAATCATGCTAAAAACATGCTAGCGACATGCTAGTCACTCGCTAATCATACTAAAAACATGCTAGCGACATGCTAGTAACTCGCTAATCATGCTAGGAAAACATGCTAGCGACATGCTGTAACTCGCTAATCATGCTAGAAACATGCTAGCGACATGCTAGTCCTCGCTAATCATGCTTAAAAGCATGCTAGCGACATGCTAGTAACTCGCTAATCATGCTAAAAACATGCTAGCGACATGCTAGTCACTCGCTAATCATGCTAGAAACATGCTAGCGACATGCTAGTCACTCGCTAATCATGCTAGAAACATGCTAGCGACATGCTAGTCACTCGCTAATCATGCTAAAAACATGCTAGCGACATGCTAGTCACTCGCTAATCATGCTAGAAACATGCTAACGACATGCTAGTAACTCGCTAATAATGCTAGATAGCGACATGCTAGTCACTTGCTAATCATGCTAGAAAAACATGCTAGTGACATGCTAGTCACCGGCTAATCATGCTAAAAACATGGTAGCGACATGCTAGTCACTTGCTAATCATGCTAAAAACATGCTAGCGACATGCTAGTCATTTGCTAATCATGCTAGAAACATGCTAGCGACATGCTAGTCACTCGCTAATCATGCTAAAAACATGCTAGTGAAATGCTAGTGACATGCTAGTCACATGCTAACTCATGCTAGAAACATGCTAGTGACATGCTAGTAACTTGCTAATCATGCTACTGACATGCTAGTCACTTGCTAATCATGCTAGAAACATGCTAGCGACATGCTAGTAACTTGCTTATCATGCTAGTGACATGCTAGTCACTTGCTAATCATGCTAGAAAAATGCTAACGACATGCTAGTCACTCGCTAATCATGCTAAAAACATATTAGTGACATGCTAGTCACTTGCTAATCATGCTAAAAACATGCTAGCAACCATGCTAGTCATTTGCTAATCATGCTAGAAACATGCTAGCGACATGCTACTGACATGCTAGTCACTTGCTAATCATGCTAGAAAACATGCTTGCGACATGCTAGTCACTCGCTAATCATGCTAAAACATGCTAGTCACTTGCTAATCATGCTAGAAACATGCTAGCGACATGCTAGTACATGCTAGTAACTCGCTAATCATGCTAGCAACATGCTAGTCACTTGCTAATCATGCTAGAAACATGCTAGCACACATGCTAGTCACCGGCTAATCATGCTAAAAACATGGTAGCGACATGCTAGTTACTTGCTAATCATGCTAAAAACATGCTAGCGACATGCTAGTCATTTGCTAATCATGCTAGAAACATGCTAGCGACATGCTAGTCACTCGCTAATCATGCTAAAAACATGCTAGTGAAATGCTAGTGACATGCTAGTCACATGCTAATCATGCTAGAAACATGCTAGTGACATGCTAGTAACTTGCTAATCATGCTACTGACATGCTAGTCACTTGCTAATCATGCTAGAAACATGCTAGCGACATGCTAGTAACTTGCTTATCATGCTAGTGACATGCTAGTCACTTGCTAATCATGCTAGAAAAATGCTAACGACATGCTAGTCACTCGCTAATCATGCTAAAAACCATATTAGTGACATGCTAGTCACTTGCTAATCATGCTAAAAACATGCTAGCAACATGCTAGTCATTTGCTAATCATGCTAGAAACATGCTAGCGACATGCTACTGACATGCTAGTCACTTGCTAATCATGCTAGAAACATGCTAGCGACATGCTAGTCACTCGCTAATCATGCTAAAACATGCTAGTCACTTGCTAATCATGCTAGAAACATGCTAGCGACATGCTAGTAACTTGCTAATTATGTTAGCAACATGCTAGTAACTAGCTTATCATGCTAGAAACATGCTAGTAACTTTGCTAATCATGCTAATGACATGCTAGTCACTTGCTTAATTAAACTTCTTAAACTTTTCAAACTTCAAACTTCAAACTTTTCAAACTTTTCAAACTTTTTAAACTTTTCAAACTTTCCAAACTTTTTAAACTTTCTGTTCAGGCTTTCTCAAGCCAACTTAAAGTTTGTCTTGACGAACTTTTTTATCTAGTTATTATTATTCTTCTGAGACTAAAATTATCAACTCTATCTCCTCCTAGAGCTTTAACTCTACAGACTTCAAACTCAGCCCAGCTCTTCAAACTGATCTCGCCGGGTGTGCTATATCTTTTCTAACTGATCAGACTTATGGTTTTCATAAAAATGAAGATTAAAAATCATAAAAAATCCCATAGACTTTCATTGACGGAATGTTCAGATGAGCCAAGCTCCAACTGTCAAAATTCAAATCTAAACAAACTGAAGCCCATTAGACTCAATCAAGCTTCGCCTCTATGTACTATTTCTAATCCATTTGAAATCATTCAAACTCATCTATATAATATTTCTTTCTAATCTATCTATCTTTCTATTTATCTATCTATCATCAAACTATTCTATCTATCTATCTATCTATCTATCTATCTATCTATCTATCTATCTATCTATCTATCTATCTATCTATCTATCTATCTATCTATCTATCTATATCTTTCTATCTATCTATCTATCTATCTATCTATCTATCTATCTATCTATCTATCTATCTATCTATCTATCTATCATCTGACTATATCTATCTATCTATCTATCTATCTATCTATCTATCTTTTTTTTTTTTTTTTTTTTTTTCTATCCTAGCAACATGCTAATAATGTTAGAAACATGCTAGTCACATGCTAATCATGCTAGAAACATGCTAGTAACTGCTGCTAATCATGCTAGTGACATGCTAGTCACTTGCTAATCATGCTAAATACATGCTAGCAACATGCTAGTCACTTGCTGATCATGCTAGAAACATGCTAGCGACATGCATGCTAGTCACTCGCTAATCATGCTAAAAACATGCTAGTGACATGCTAGTCACTTGCTAATCATGCTAGAAACATGCTTGCGACATGCTAGTCACTTGCTAATCATGCTAGAAACATGCTAGCGACAAGCTAGTAACTTGCTAATCATGCTAGTGACATGCTAGTCACTTGCTAATCATGCTAGAAACATGCTAGTGACATGCTAGTCAATCGCTAATCATGCTAGTGACATGCTAGTCACTTGCTAATCATGCTAGAAACATGCTAGCGACATGCTAGTCACTTGCTAATCATGCTAAAACTTGCTAGCGACATGCTAGTCACTCGCTAATCATGCTAAAAACATGCTAGCGACATGCTAGTCACTCGCTAATCATGCTAAAAAAACATGCTAGTCACTTGCTAATCATGCTAGAAACATGCTAGCGACATGCTAGTCACTTGCTAATCATGCTAGAAACATGCTAGTAACTTGCTAATCATGCTAGTGACATGCTAGTCACTTGCTAATCATGCTAGAAACATGCTAGTGACATGCTAGTCAATCGCTAATCATGCTAGTGACATGCTAGTCACTTGCTAATCATGCTAGAAACATGCTAGCGACATGCTAGTCACTTGCTAATCATGCTAGAAACCATGCTAGCGACATGCTAGTAACTTGCTAATCATGCTAGTGACATGCTAGTCACTTGCTAATCATGCTAGAAACATGCTAGTGACATGCTAGTCAATCGCTAATCATGCTAGTGACATGCTAGTCACTTGCTAATCATGCTAGAAACATGCTAGCGACATGCTAGTCACTTGCTAATCATGCTAAAACTTGCTAGCGACATGCTAGTCACTCGCTAATCATGCTAAAAACATGCTAGCGACATGCTAGTCACTCGCTAATCATGCTAAAAACATGCTAGTCACTTGCTAATCATGCTAGAAACATGCTAGCGACATGCTAGTCACTTGCTAATCATGCTAGAAACATGCTAGTAACCTTGCTAATCATGCTAGTGACATGCTAGTCACTTGCTAATCATGCTAGAAACATGCTAGTGACATGCTAGTCAATCGCTAATCATGCTAGTGACATGCTAGTCACTTGCTAATCATGCTAGAAACATGCTAGCGACATGCTAGTCACTTGCTAATCATGCTAAAACTTGCTAGCGACATGCTAGTCACTCGCTAATCATGCTAAAAACATGCTAGCGACATGCTAGTCACTCGCTAATCATGCTAAAATCATGCTAGTGACATGCTAGTCACTCGCTAATCATGCTAAAAACATGCTAGTGACATGCTAGTCACTCGCTAATCATGCTAAAAACATGCTAGCGACATGCTAGTCACTCGCTAATCATGCTAAAAACATGCTAGTCACTTGTTAATCATGCTAGAAACATGCTAGCGACATGCTAGTCACTCGCTAATCATGCTAGAAACATGCTAGTGACATGCTAGTCACTTGCTAATCATGCTAGGAACATGCTAGCGACATGCTAGCAACTTGCTAATCATGCTAGTGACATGCTAGTCACTTGCTAATCATGCTAGAAACATGCTAGTCACTCGCTAATCATGCTAAAAACATGCTAGCGACATGCTTGTCAATCGCTAATCATGCTAGCGACATGCTAGCGACATGCTAGTCACTTGCTAATCATGCTAGAAACATGCTAGCGACATGCTAGTCACTCGCTAATCATGCTAGAAACATGCTAGTGACATGCTAGTCACTTGCTAATCATGCTAGGAACATGCTAGCGACATGCTAGCAACTTGCTAATCATGCTAGTGACATGCTAGTCACTTGCTAATCATGCTAGAAACATGCTAGTCACTCGCTAATCATGCTAAAAACATGCTAGCGACATGCTTGTCAATCGCTAATCATGCTAGCGACATGCTAGCGACATGCTAGTCACTCGCTAATCATGCTAGCGACATGCTAGTCACTCGCTAATCATGCTAGAAACATGTTAGCGACATGCTAGTAACTTGCTAATCATGCTAGTGACATGCTAGTCACTTGCTAATCATGCTAGAAACATGTTAGCGACATGCTAGTCACTCGCTAATCATGCTAAAAACATGCTAGAAACATGCTAGTCACTTGCTAATCATGCTAGAAACATGCTAGCGACATGCTAGTCACTTGCTAATCATGCTAAAACTTGCTAGCGACATGCTAGTCACTCGCTAATCATGCTAAAAAACATGCTAGCGACATGCTAGTCACTCGCTAATCATGCTAAAAACATGATCGTCACTTGCTAATCATGCTAGTGACATGCTAGTCACTTGCTAATCATGCTAGAATCATGCTAGTGACATGCTAGTCAATCGCTAATCATGCTAGTGACATGCTAGTCACTTGCTAATCATGCTAAAACTTGCTAGCGACATGCTAGTCACTCGCTAATCATGCTAAAAACATGCTAGCGACATGCTAGTCACTCGCTAATCATGCTAAAAACATGCTAGCGACATGCTAGTCACTCGCTAATCATGCTAAAAAAAACATGCTAGTCACTTGCTAATCATGCTATAAACATGCTAGCGACATGCTAGTCACTCGCTAATCATGCTAGAAACATGCTAGCGACATGCTAGTCACTTGCTAATCATGCTAGGAACAAGCTAGCGACATGCTAGCAACTTGCTAATCATGCTAGTGACATGCTAGTCACTTGCTAATCATGCTAGAAACATGCTAGTCACTCGCTAATCATGCTAAAAAACATGCTAGCGACATGCTTGTCACTCGCTAATCATGCTAAAAACATGCTAGCGACATGCTAGTCAATCGCTAATCATGCTAGCGACATGCTAGTCACTCGCTAATCATGCTAAAAACATGCTAGCGACATGCTAGTCACTCGCTAATCATGCTAGAAACATGTTAGCGACATGATAGTAACTTGCTAATCATGCTAGTGACATGCTAGTCACTTGCTAATCATGCTAGAAACATGTTAGCGACATGCTAGTCACTCGCTAATCATGCTAAAAACATGCTAGTCACTTGCTAATCATGCTAAAAACATGCTAGCGACATGCTAGTCACTTGCTAATCATGCTAGAAACATGCTAGCGACATGCTAGTCACTCGCTAATCATGCTAAAAACATGCTAGTGACATGCTAGTCAATTGCTTATCATGCTAGAAACATGCTAGCGACATGCTAGTAACTAGCTTATCATGCTAGAAACATGCTAGTAACTTTGCTAATCATGCTAATGACATGCTAGTCACTTGCTTTATTAAACTTCTTAAACTTTTCAAACTTTTCAAACTTTCTAAACTTTTCAAACTTTCTGTTCAGGCTTTCTCAAGCCAACTTAAAGTTTGTCTTGACGAACTTTTTTATCTAGTTTATATTTGTAATATTTATTTACCTGTTTATTAGAACCATTCATTTTATTTAATTTTGCCATTATTAAACATTAAAATGACACAGTTTACTAACTAAATAAATGATTAGATTTGGATTATGGTTCCAATTATTATATGTAAATATTATTATTCTTGAGTGTTTTAATAATGTGCATCTACGCTTTAGCAACATTGAACGTAATCATGCCTTTAAAGTAGGCTACTTTGAAGTCGAATTGAAAAAAAAAATCGATACAAATAACATTTCACTCTTCCAATCACTTTTTAAGATACTTTTATTATATTACATTCATATACTGCACATTTTCTGTATTGACGTATAGCTAGTAAATAAAAGGTTTCCAAAAGCCGTTTAATTTGATTAACTCTTCGCATTTAGCACTTTAACACCATGTTAAGAAACGGTCAGTTTGGCAGACAATTTCTGAGACGCCTGGTCGTCATTTTGGCTCAAGCCGTAGTGCTGGGTTATGCAGGAATTCCGGAATACAAAAGTCCTGCGGGAGCCATTATGGCGTAAGGCGATCTAGTTTCATAACCTTGAGTGGGAGGAGTTGGGGTTTTCTGGAAGCTGGGAGAAGCAGCGCTGGAGTCAGTGTTGCCAGGGTCGCGGTTTTCCCACACAATTGGGCTTTTTTGTAAATGCAGTCGCGGGAAAAATTGCAGAGCCGCATGTTGCGGATTTTTGGGATACTTTTATAATGTAGCGCGGCCGCCTAAAGTTTATTTATAGACAAATAAAAATTCAAATATATCCTTTTACTAATGTGTTTTATACTTGGAATTTATACCTGGCAACTTAAGAATGGAGAGGATGCCACATCACAACCTATTACGCGAGTTTCACCCAGAGCACAGCAGGTGTTAAGTGTTTTTTTTATTTTTTTATTTTTTATTTTTTAACACAGCAGAAATAAACAAGCCAGTCAAAGCATGTCGCTTATAAGTTATAGTTTTGTCTACAAACTCAAACACACGTGAAGCTCACAGTGATTTCAGCGTTTGCCTCGCACTTCATGAACTTAATCTCCATCCCCATAATCTTTTAACAGAAATATGTTACTATGATATAGTAAAATGTACTTTTCAAAATAATAGACTAATACTAATACCTACTATTAATGTTTTGAGATAAAAATAAAAATGCAATGTTTTTTGTTGTAAATTAATTGTTATATATTTTATTATATTATTACCAATTTCATTAGACAGTTTTTCTCCCTGGTAAATTTGTATTAAATCATAAAACACAAAATAAATAAAATGGAAAACACATTATTTAGGGGAAAATAAAGTGAATTTCATGGAGCCCTAAATTAAAACTTGGCTTGAAAGAATTTATGAAAAAAAAACAAGTTATGTTTATATGCATTCTCAAAGCATTTCCTTCCATAATAATGGTAAATGAATAGTGTGATAAATATTGCTATGATATGAAAAAAAATATTGTCATAATATTTCTGGCCATATCACCCAGCCCTAATTTTTAATTTTATCATGAAAAGTGCTGAATGAAAGAAAGGGTAAAATAAAAATATAAATAAAATACAAATTAAATAATTTAATATGCACATACAAGAAATAAACGTGTCTTGCTAAGATTCAAAACATAGAATAAATAAAATATTATTTAAAGGACATTTATGGAATAAAGCAGCCGTCAGCTGTGATTGGACAGGCTAGAAATGGGGCTAATTTGCATTCCTTTTGGGCGGGTTTGAGTAAGCTTTGGACTGGATTTTTTTCTAGGATCTGGCAACCCTGGCTGGAGTTGTGAAGGGGGAACTAGAGCAACGGCAGCGAGCAAGGGAAAAACCTCGCGCGTCTCAGCGAAGCCCTGCGCGTGGGTAGAATGAGTAGAATCAACTGAACTGCGCACTTTAATAACAGCCTACATTTTATCCCAGAAACGGCGTGTAGTTCTTTTTTTGGGCTCGACAGAATCGAGTTAGTTAGTTTAGCGTTTAGTCCACTTAACCCACCTGGTTCCGTGACTTCAACAGCGATTATTTTGGAGTTGTTTTTAACGTTTGAATTACCTCAGCCTCGAGTGGCGGCGGGATTAACGTTAAGGGGGCCGGGAGAGAGGGAGGAGAAGGTGGGGCAGAGCGACTCAAACGGACCGAGCGCTCACTACTGTCCGCCAGCCCGCTTCAACCGAACCTCCAACGGATATTTTTCCTTTCATTAAAACCGACAGGAATCAATAATTTCTTGTTTATCGGAATTCGGAGAGCGGTAACGTCGGCTGTCAGCGTTTCTTTTCGACACACATTCCTGTTACTCTGAAGTATCTACGCTGTAATCCTCTGATATATTTACCATTTGGACGGATTTTTGGGGGGAGTGTAAATTCCCCGGTCTTGTTGGACCATGGCCGACGACGACGTGCTCTTTGAAGATGTTTACGAGCTGTGCGAGGTCATTGGGAAGTAAGTGTCACGGTTTGATCACTTTTATAATGACACACGGGCGAATGTGCATCTGCAACTCAAGCTGCGTCTTTTGCATTTTGTGTCTAATGTCAGACGAGCGTCATAGTTGTCACTGCATTTTAGGTTGTTGTGGTGCAATGCTGCTGTCGAACATATATGACCGTTACATCCAGTCGTAACTCTTAAAAATCGGCATGTTGTCTGAAGCAGGAGGAATGGGAGTGGCGTGTGTGAGAAATGAGAGAAGTCTGTACTTTCAGCATTCATGCAGGTAGATGCCATTCACAACTAGTGTACAAGACTGGAGCGATTTTGCATAGCCACATTTATTGCTGTCAGCACTGATGATATCTGCAAAGGATTGTGATGAATAAACCGAGTCATATGCATTTTTAAGGGAGATCTAGGTGCCATCTGGCATTTAGGGTGTTATATCCAGAAATATTATTAGACTTGTGCTTGCAGTCATGCTAGTGTGTGGTTATGTTATTGGTCATTGTTAATAGCCACTGCATGTCTTTTATATTGAGTGGTCAGGGTTGGATGACTTTTGAGTTCTGGCTATTATAATGCGTTATTTATTTTAAAAACACTAGAATGTACAAAAATGGGCATTAATGTTTTACCTAATGTGCTGTAATTTCCCCCTACATTCAGTAGAGATGTACTGCTTTTTGTATGACATATATGATGCAGATTATTTTTGTGTTTAAGTGTAATATTCAAAAAATAATATTCAATACTGATTGTAAAATTTTATTTTATTTGCTCAATGACACAATAATACTAAATAATAATTATACTACCCAATAACATGCGTTAAGAGTATTTTATATGTATAAAAGTCACCAGTCATCTGTAACATTTAGAAACACTTTCTTTCACACAAAATAAAATATTTTTTAGTGGTACCTAGTTTAACCACATTTGTGGTCAGTGTCACATCATTATAAGAGCAGTACAGCTGTAGTTAGGCTTAAAGTAATAAGAAATGAACCTTTTAGGGAATAAAGCTATAGGGACCTAACACCATAGTGATTAAAGTTGTTTCTGATTTAATGCTTTGTTAAGCCACATTACGAGTTTGGTGACTTTTTGCTGTGGTGAAGGGCACAGCACATGTATCAGCAGGCCTGGAGCCTTTCATATTAAACCGAAACACAGTTGTCTTACTATTTTCAGGTTGTAGTTGTACTTATGGAACTATTGACTGCTGTTGTTATGAGACAATCTCGTGTTTTTGTGTTATATAACCAAGTTTTTCTCCAGCTGTCACTGATGGGCAAGTGTTTGCTTGACTTTCGATGTAAAGACAATAATGCATGTACATTTCAAATACCATGTAATTAGAGCTCACAACATAGCACTCTGGTACTCAGAGTTTGTAATTAGAAGCAGTTTGGTACATGTAGCTGTCTCATAATAACAAAACAACATATAGTTAGCATTGCAGTGGATTCTGCTTAAACTATATTTAGGGGCACATTATAAAAATTTGGGTATACAAATTTTCAGCCAATCAAAATTTGGCAGTGCAAAAAATGGAAATACTGTTGATAGACTGTTTTCATATTGTATGTTGATACAAGGATATATTTAGGCTGCCTCTGCCTTATTTAAAAAAATACCTGTAGTACTGTAAGTTTTGTTTACAGGGCCTTTATTTTGTTCTGCCATGGACTGATTCATTTTCTTTCAAAGTGATGCACATACACAAAATTGAAATCCTTTTTGTCTGTCTCTGTGGCTTGGCACTGTCTGTGATCTACTTTCTTGTTTCGTGGCCACCCTGAGGCCTCATGGTGGAGTTTGGAGGTAAAGAAAGGAAAGAGGATGCTGTCCATTAAGCAGATACGCTCCCACTGACACTGCTTCTCTCCGTAGGCCAGTGTAAAGCCAGGCTCACACTACAGGATTTTTGGCTGGATTTTGCTGTCACGGACAGATTTCCACAGTCTGTGACAAAACCCCCTGATCGTGACCAAATCAGTGCTCGTTGCGGTTGCTGAAGCTCGTTAAGTATGAGCAGGTCAGCAACGTGATCCGAACCTGTCTCGAGCTATCACAGGCGCTATCATTATCGCCACGTGATCTCGTAATGTGAGCGACACAATGACAGGGTGGAACTGATCCAGCCAATCACAGTGCTGATGGTATAAACACTGTTAAGCCTCGTGCACATGGGACGATTATCGTGCGCGCTTATCGCCAGGGTTTTTTGATGTGTCTTGTGTGTTCATACCCAAGCGATTTTCGCTAGCGATGAGCTGAGTGAATGTGCAAATTCACTCCCTGACATTAGATAGCGCTTAATGAAAAACAGAAATACCCCGGTACACATCGAATCCTATTTAATCTGCAATTCCTCGACATAACAACTCCCTCTTATCGAGATTTTTGTAGTCGCTGTCCCGTTTGTCATTAAACCCTTTGTGTTCAGACACCAATGAGACCAGCAGCTCTACATTCATCATGCCTCATTGCATCTCCTTCATCGTTAGTTATCAATGTGTGCTCGGCAAGACCGTTTTGTGGTCTTTGTGAGCGCTACCAAGTCGTGTTTTACTGTAACTTTAGAAGCTACAGGCACGTGAACAAAAGCGCCAATCTCATTGGTCGGCCAGTTCTTACCGTGGTGCATCAAATAACAAAAAAACAAGCCCGAGGCGTTTTTTTTTTTTTTTTTTATTAAAAAAGATGCTTTTAGGCCTGGTGTTTTGTGCGTTGGACAGTCACATTGGCGCCCCTTGTTTAGTCACGTTAGTAGCCTTTATCATGCATCTTTATGAACAGAAATGAAAAGTCACAAATTAATCAAATCAACTAACTAGAAATAAATTTAACAAATGCATAGATTGTGTAAATATTACCACGTTCATTGTACTGTTTAATTACCTCCAACTCTTTCTGCAGTACTGACAGTCCTTGTTGTCAGTGTCTTCCAAGCCATTGTTTCTGTCATATTCTCTTTTGTCATGGTTTCTTCTTTCTTTCGGATAAAATAACTGCACAGACCAATTGAAGAGCCAGTTGATCGTCCATGCTTGAAGAAATGGCCTAATTGCTGTAATTTCTCGCAAGAATTCATGTGAGAAAACGTATTTTCGCTGATTGTCGGGAACGCCTCTTCACTGAATGTTTTGTAGTGTGTGCACCTCGTTAGCGTTGTGTTGTGTAGTATGCGTGCAGCTATGACAAGACAACAACAGATGAGAAGAAATCTTGTTGCGTAGTGTGAGCAACACAGTGATTCGGCTAGTCTTTCAATCATGTAGTGTGGGCTTGCCATAAGCTTAATAAAATGTTTGGGTGTGGGTGTGTGTGTGTGCTGTGTTTATGTCTGTTATTATGTGTTGTTATTATAAACAGCACAGATTGCTAATATAGCACAGGACACACAGGGTCAGGATAGATGACCGAACCAGCCTGCAGTGCCATATTTCACTGATATTTTGTCTGGCCTCTCTGTCTGTTTGTAAAACACTAAAAGCTGCAACCTTCCAAGTTGCCATTTATATTGTGTTTTTCAAAGTAGAACTGACATATTTATGTTTATTTTTTGCATTCTCATGTTCAGGACAGATGTTTTGGGGAATAAAAACTGGAAATCTATTCATTGTTTGAGTTTCATACAGCCATGGCAGATGGCTTTGCAAACTATTAGGCGCGGGCACTAGTAGTATGCCAAAGCACAGAGTTGGATTTAGTGGCTGAATTTGGTTCTGTATATATGGTTACTGGTTATCTAATATAGTGTACTACTTCCAAGTGGTGGGCTTTAAGTCCAGAGTCATTGTGTTTTTTATGCACTGTATGAGTTTTAGGCCACAGTGTGCTGCACAACAGATTTAGCTCTGTTAGACCTGGCAGTGCAGCCTAGCACAACACGATTCATGTGTTTAAAGTCTTAAGACTCCTGTGTGATTGAGCCTATGAAAGTTTTCATACATCCAGGTATTTGATATAACATATTTGTCCTAACGAAACCTTTTCATACAGCTTTCTTTTTTTCCACTGAGCCATAGATAACTCTGACATGGTTTCCTGCAGGTTAGTCAGTCCCCACTTAGAACAAATCAAACTATCCTCCGGTCTCATAAAACCACCAGGATTCTGGATTCTGTTGTGAAAGCACCACAAACCATCAGTAATTGACCTTCATTTATCCCCAGCTGCAGAAGAAAAATGTTGTAATAAAGTCAAGCTCCCCCCACACTTCACCTCAACCCCTCAAAACAAGTGTTAACGTTCATTAACAGCATGCTAAGCATGTTGTCTTCACTAGTGTTTTTTTTTATGAGCGTGGGGGGGGGGGGTGGTAATGAGGTCAGTAAGTGTGTGTCACTGACTTTGATTCGAGGCTGACTGACACACTGACCCAGATGAGAGCATAAGATCACCGAATTGCCTTGCTTGAGCATCTAGCTTTGAGCAAAATGTTGGGAGTGTGATTAAGTTTGACAGTGTTGTGACTTACTTCAGCTTTATATTGTTATGATTTGAGTTTTGGCAATCTGTGCCATGGCGGATGTGGACAGCAGGTTGTTTTTTAGTGAAGGCATTGTCCCTCAGGTTTTAACAAATTTTACCTTCCTTTAATGTCATTAAGGTGCTGTGTGAAATTAAACGTGAACGGAGGCAGTTTCCTCTGCATTTCATCATATTCCTTCTTCCAGAACACATTGTTTTTTGCCATGCATTGGATTTTAATTTCCTGTGTTTTCATGGACATACTGGACTAGTTTAAAACAGCTTTGTTAATATAGTTTGTTTAGAAGACTTTTTTTGTCAACAGATCTTGGTGGTCTTTTGGAGGTCATACAAGGATGGATTTTGTCATGGATTTTGGTATTAGTTTCATGCATAAAATATTGTGATAAGCTGATATTGGTTACTTATTTTTGGTATTGGCCTTCTTGCCTCATTAACAGAAGTGGAAGTTTCTCATTGGATGTATTGTGTGATAAATAATATTGTGTAATTAAGTATATTTTTTAATTATTACATTAGACCCTTTAGTTATCAGCATAGGAATCACCCACTAAAAATCATTTTGTTTGGCAGTCCCTTTTTTTATGTTTCCATAGTTTGAGTTGTACCTGGTTGTAAGTTGTTAATAAATTCTCCAGAGTCTTTAAATGGTTCTGATGCCAGCAAAGTTGAGCCCTTGTCTAGAATAGGGCTGCACGATAATGGTTAAACTGATAATCATGATTATTTTGATTAAAATTGTAATCACGATTATTAATAACGATTATTCTATCCTACTGAAAAAAAAAAACTGCTAAAAAACTGCTAGCTGGTCTCCCAGCTTGGTCAGGCTGGTTTTAGGGTTTTTTTTTTTGTTTTTTTTTTTTCAGCAGGGATTTTTTTTTTTTTTTTTTTTTTAGTTTGGATTACCTTGAGTGGTTGTTCTCTGTCTTCCTTTAACCAACTATGATAATACAAAACTCATGGTTTTGGTTAGTGTTTTGTCATCTGTATTCACATTACATTTTTCTAAGTTACAATTTGTTCGCAAATGGGGAAAAAGACACACTCAGATCGCACAGTAAATTTGCTCAAAGATTTTTAATACACACTGAAAACTAACATTGCCATGCTATTTTCAACACGAAAACTGGTAAAAACTTTAGAAACTCTTCATATATATTCCAACAATTCCAATGTATGTACATTCCCTATTGTATTGCCACAGGTAGGAAAAGCACATTTATTCCTCAAACACAATAGATCCATTATTGAAACTCAATGAAAGTTTGATCATGGCACATTTGGTAACACAAACAGTACAAATGGCTTGTGAAAAAACACACATTGTCTATATGACACTTTCATGTAAGCAGAATATCGCTGTGGAGAGATTGCTAAACTCGTATGTTTTCATATCATCATCAGCGATTGTTCTGCCATCAGTGAGCGTGCACAGGGTTGCCAGATTGCACAAATTAAATAAAACACCGGGCAGAAAGTTTATCCTTAAAGGAGAAAAGCTCTGTTTTGGGGCTTAAAGATCTTCACATCTGGCAACCACAAGCATGAACGCTAGTGAAGACTTGTTAGCAATGCAAGATAACGCAAATGGCAAATTAAAAACACGTTTCAGGATAAATAACGAGCCGGCCAATATCGTGATGATTATTTTTAATTAATCGAGAAAGTTGGATATTGTTATCGAGATTAAAATACGATTAATTGTGCAGCCCTAATCTAGAACGTCATGTTCTAAGCCTGGTTCCCTGCCTCACTGAGAAGACAACTGGCCCTCTATTCTGTTTAAAGGGTCATGAAACCCAAGACTTCTTTTTCTGAGATTTTAGCAGAGGTGTTTGTGTTGCACAACATAGAAGACAACGTTAGCATCCGATAATTTTAACTGTTGGAGAAAACTGATTAATTGTAAGCTTTTTTGCGATATTTTCCGGGTTTAAAATCTACATTGTGTTGATGTCACAATTTGTGAAGTGGCAATGGACTATAGCAGCGGTTCTCAATTCCAGTCCTTGCAACCCCCTGCTTTGCATATTTGTTATGTCTCTCTTTGTTAACACACCTGATTCAGATAATCAGCTCGTTAGATGTGAGCTCCGTGCATTAACTGTGTTCCCATTGACATGCTGACTCCCTGAGCAGGGGAAATCTGTTGAAGTTTACTTCACTTCAGAACATTCATTCACGGATTTGCCCTGCGCAACGTCTTCACACACGGACAAGTGTGACATCATTAGGGCTGGGTATTGATTCAGATGTCTCGATTCGATTTCGATTCACAAGCTCTCGATTCGATTTGATTTTTTTTAATTACATTCAGTGAATAGAAATGGCAGAAAGCAGCATCCCATTTTATGCACAGAGATTTGTTTTTATTGTGAACGTACACAAATAAAGGTGAACCGTTTACAAATCTGATTATCTTCATGACTTAAAAGGAGTAGTTGCTTCCACTGTTAGAAGGAAAAAATTCAAGTGATTGCGCTGGCACCGCATGCGCACACACAGTTAAGCTTTGCTATTTTGACAATGCAGCCTGTTCATTATCATACTAAAATACACTCAGTCAAACATATGGAGAAAAAAAACATACTGCTCAGTTTAAATATGTAGTAAAATCTGTGCCGTTAAGTGTAATCACCATACCGCTGTGATGTTATGCAAAACATTTTGTTTCACGTGGATATTGGAACGCGAGTGAAGTAGGCTACATAATAAATAATAATTTGGCATTCAAATATCGCGAATACGGGAACATTTGATTTTGTGTTGAATGAGAGGACCAACGTTGGTTTCAGTTTCATTTTAGCCTAAATTAATTCGTTTTGGCTTGTCGTTTATATTGCTATAACTTCTGAAAGGCCTATTTTTTATTCTTGTTCTTTTCTAAATACTGTTATTTGAAAGGATTTGTTGTGGAGTGAGGGGAAGTAAAATAGCCATGTATGTTTACAGTTTATTATCATGTTTGTAAACATTTTGTGTCTGCATTAGGCCTATTTCTGAATGAAATAATAAAATGCGACTTATTATTTGCGACTTGTTTTTTTCTCTAAAAAACAATTTTTTTATACGTGTATCATATTTTAACCATGCAACAAACCTTTTTAAATAATTTGATAAATTACTGAAAATAAATAAATTACTTTTTAAACTGTTTAACTGATTGTATTAATCGGTCAAAATTCTTAACGATCGGTTAATGGTTAACCGGTTAAATTTGAACATCCCTATTGACCGACCATTTTAATCCCATTTACATGCCATTCCTGATAAGTCACTAAGGAATGATGTTAATTTTTTTTCCGAATAAGGCCCTTGTTTCATAAAGCTCTGTGTCCTGTGCTCCCTGGAAATGTGTCTTCTATTCCACCATGTTTCAGGCCTGTGCATGAGAGCACTACATCATCTGCCTGCAACACTAAGATAGGCATGCTTTGTACAGAATGGTAATGCAGTATAAGGTAGGGCTGTGCGATATGGACAAAAAAAAAAAAGATCACGATTTTTTGATCAATTTTGCGATTTCGATTTTAATCACGATTTTGACACACACAGACATGCTTTACAGTCATAAATGCATTCAGTATAATTTTGAAACATATTTCCAAAAGAAAACCAATGAGAGCTTTATCAAAAAGTTGTAACATGCCTCTAGAACAGACATAAGTCAAAATAATCACTAAGTAAAGATGTCAAACAAAATGTCTAGACATATGGCAAAAAATAAAAATAAAATAAAATAAAACCCGTGTCCAGGGTTTTTTTTTTTTTTTTTTTGCCATGCATTGGTCATAGAGCTCATTGTAGGTGCCTCAGGTGCTGAAATATATTTATTGCCCAAGGTTCACACGTACTTCGTTTGCAGTGCGTATACAGTATGTGTATGCGGTGCAGAAGCAGCAGCGAGAGCGCATTATTGTAACGCAAAAGCACATTAAAATAATGCGCGAATCTCTCCACTCGCACGCAGATTTCTTTTGCTTTGTCACAAAACCAGACACGCGTGCTCAGATACACGCTGCTCTCATCCGAAGAGAGTGTGCGCAATTAAAACATGTCTCCTCTCGCTCACTCACTCACTCACTCACTCACTCACTCACAGCTCTCTCTATGCTCATGAGCTAGATATCCATTCTTTTCGCACCTTTCGATTTCTAACCTTTTCTGTTCACATCTTTTACCGCGTGCAGTGTGAATGCTCTGATCCATTTAACATGGGCTCGGAAAAAAATACGCATCACAGCCAGAGTGTGAACCTAGAGTTAGGCATATGCCCAGAATTTTCTGTTCTCGTGCTCCACTTAGGTGCGCTGCATTCTGATTGGATGAGATAGCATTCTGCAGGAGGTCGGGACCGCGGAAAATCGTGCTATAGACAAATCCGGCGAAACACGGAAGTAAAGCAGCGCCGCCATTACTGCGTGCCTTGCTGCTAAGGAAGTAGCAGAAGTAGCGTTAGTCCCGTAGGCGGCTGTAGCAGAATATAGCTGTACGAAAAGTTATTTTTATTTAGTTTTTTTTTAGTACGTATGCTGTTCAGTGATGCCGAGAAGAGTGTGTTTTGTGGTTGGCTGTTTTAACAACACCACAAAACTACAGGCATGGAATAAACCCGTTTGTGAAATCCACGAACCTTTGTTGCACATTGACTGCCCATGTTCACGGCCATACGGATTACACAGAGTTCTTTACTATTAGCTAGAGATGATCAGTTCAGGTGCCGCTAGGGATCTGTCGCGTCACGTTTACAAGCACCAAAACGGTATTCATTGTTTGAATTTCATAATAAAATTGACATAATCTGAGAGCTGAGATTGTCGGTCTCCGTGTCCTCTTTGCCTCGCGATTTTTCTGTGCGTGAGAACATGGATGTGTGGCGTGAGAGCGTGTGAAAAGCGTCAATTGCGTGTGTCTCACATTTTATTGCATTTGTATTAGTTTGAAGAGTAAAAAAAAATCGGTGGGTCTTAACGCAATTACAGTCGGCAAGTCGGTCGGACAAAAAGGGGAAAAAAATAATTAATTGGGTCAGTCCTAAATTGACAGGGTCGGTTATGGCAAACAAGAATATTTTAAGGATGGCCTAATAGTTATTTGAAACTTGTGAAGTTTGTTAACATATTAACAACACAGCTAGTAATGACAGCGTTCGGTTTTATTGTTGTCATCAATTAATACACTTCTTAATTACAATAATACATTACATATTTATACATTATTACATTATGTTGTCAATAAATTACCCTTTATCAGTAAGTTTTGGCCACTGCCTGACATCATCTACCCAAATTTTCCCTTTCACCAGACATTTTCTTTAATGAGCAGGATCCGCTTTCATTGAAATGTCATTAGAGGGCACCGGCAAGTGTCACACCGTCACACTTCGCAGGCACGCAGTAATGGCGGCAGGCAAGATGGCGGCGCCCATAGAGTTTGCGGCGGATTTGTGTATAAAGCGATTTAGAAATCGCGCACGCTCAAATCGTGATTTCATTTACCGCCTCCACATGTGCTTCCTCTTTAGAATAATGTGACCTGTGCTGACAAAATTAGTCACAATGAACAATTGGAAAAGGAAAAAACATTTCTCCATTCAAAATTATTCATGATTTGTTGGAATCTGGCAAAAAATGACTGAGCTACAACTGTTTAAAGTTGATAGAGTGCAGTCCTCCATCTTTTCTTATTATTAATTACTAGGCTATATTAATAATCACAATACAGCTATTTTTTATTTTATCTTTGCTATTATAAATAAGAACTGATTATGGATGTGACGAGATCTCGTGGTACGAGATCCACGAAATCAGACTGCAAAACAGTTTGCAGTTTTCATTAGAGCTGCACAATTAATCGTTTAAAGATCGCAATCTAAATTCAAACACACATGCAATCTTATTCCTGAAAGACAACGATTCAACTATGTCTATTAAAACTGTTTCATATCGCGAGTAGGGCTGGGCGATATATCGCATGCGATTGTCACGTGCATTTCGTCAGTAAAGCCGGTTCCCTGATTAGCGCTAAATCGCCATCACCTGCTTTCAAATGGAGCGCCATTTAACAGACAGAGCCGTAGATCACTGACAAGCTACGCAATATCGCGTTCATTATCGAAGGCGATTTATATGCGATAATGAACGCGATGCGATACATCGCCCAGCCCTAATTGCGAGTGTCAGTGGAGCGTGAGAAGCACGTTTTGTCGCTGCCCGTGTTAATGAATCATTCAGGCTGCTGCTGATCCAGAAAGAGCAACACAAAAAGTCTTTTCAACCACACATCATTATTTCTGTGTTACAGACATTTAATTAACATAAGTACTGGGATAAAAGTTTATAGTTTGGGTATAAACCAAGCGGCAACCTCGCGCTCTCTCTCGTGAAGCCAATAAGGAAGTGACTAAAACTGTAATTCATCGACTGTCCGCTTGAGGCTGGCTGCAGAGGGGAGTCAATCACATAGACTCTCCATGTTAAAATGCCCAACTTAAGAGCAGAAAAAAACATGTTTACAGCCTGTTGCAAAAAATGATTTTGGTCTATATAGCTAATTTTGCCCTTCATGACAATTGTGAGGGGGGTGAATTTTTTTATAACTCATTCGTTTAAATTATATTAAGCCTTAAAGTATTTTGCATAATTAAGGGCGTGGCCACGTGAGTGACAGGTGGATTGCCGCTGCTAACACTGCCGTCGCGCTAGGTGGGCGTGGCTTCAGCAACCAGCTCCCGCCTTTTGGTCGCTGCCAAGATGGCGATGGCCCGCTCTGCACACTTTGGTCTTCTCTGTAACACTGTGTCTACACCGGACGTGAGCGACACGACAAAATACAATAGAACCTATTATGCTGTCTACAATGAATGCAGCGCGCGCGGCTGACAAATTCCCGACAGTAAACTGCTGCTGCGGTCTATTTAGGACATAGCCTACTGACACAAATTTCAAATGATTTTCAATGGTGATTTGTCATGTCCAGTGTAGACAGACTTTAGCTGTTGCGGTGCGAGACGACACAACTGTTGTGTCCAGTGTAGACACGATGTAATAAAGGCAGGAATCTATGTCTGTCTGTCTGTCTGTTTGCATTTGTATTATGTCGAGAATCGTTCATCCAGTCGACTTCACGCGTGACGGGTGTGTGGCTGCGGACCCAAGGGAGTCCAGTGTCGCATTTTGGTGCAATATGGACACACAACACATTCAGAATTAATAAACTTTTAAAAAACTACAGAACAGTGTGAGCCAGAAGCGGCACGCCTCAGGGATTATATGCTCTGAGAACGGACACTGCACTAGTGATAAAAAAAAAAACACACGTCTGTTAAGAGTCATGTGTAAAATTACTGATTAACATGCCGAATAAAAGCAGTTTGTGTTTTTTTTTTTTTTTTTTTTTTACTACATCAACAATATAGGCTACTATAGGAATACTACTTACAGAACTCAGGTGATTTTTCAAACTTGACATGCTTTTGTGGTAGGCCAGTTTCAAATTGCATATTTGGCACACTGCCTTTGTCTTGTCCTCACTCAATTTGAAGTGCTCCCAAACAGCTGAGGTCTTGGCATTTCTGTCTTCTTTTCCAGATGAAATAAATCATGATGTTCACTCATGGGCGATTCATATTCAAGGGCGAATGAGAACTGTTTCGTGGGAGATGCCAGGTGTTCAAAAAAGAAAAAAAAGAAAAAAAAAGATAATTCGAATCTCAAAATTGAAAATCGAATGCCAACCCACCGATCGAATATTCGAATAATCGAATATTCTGGTCCAGCCCTAGTATATACACACCTATTATCTTGTTAATTGTGTTGATTACTGATTGTGCACCTCTCGTGTTAATTATCTGAACGTGCTTCTCCTGAACTTTGTTAATAAAACATCATTTGTGTGATTAAAATGGGAGTAATGGGAGCATATTTTATTTTACTGTGATGATGCTCATAATTAACCAGTATCACAGTAACATAATGGTAGTATTCTCTTTGTAGAACTCTTAACTACATTGTATGTGTGTGAGTAAAGTGATAATGTCATCGGCTTTAGGCTCATTCTTTCCCCCTGTCAATCACTGCTGTGTATACTGCCCCTAAAGCTGCTCTCTGATAGACCCCAGCCCTTATCTCAGTCTGGATGCTACACACGACATTTGCCTTATTGACTCTACACAGACAGGCCAAACTGACCCACTGGAGTTGCTGAGGCAGACACTACCATTTTCAGCTTTTATAAATGTCTTTTTCTTTTTTCCCCCTTCCCTCTTTCATGGTGGGCCTTTTGAACTGAAGTCATTTCCTGCTGCTTTGCCAAGATACACAGCAGCCTGGGCCGACAGCTCAAAAACGACTGGCTTAAATTTAACTATATTTCCTAGGTAACCACTCAGCACAATTTTACTGCGGCTGTGAGTCAGAGGCAAAGTGAATTCAGTAGTCCCTGACCTGAAGTGGTGCTTGCTTTGATCAGGTATCTCACAATGACAAACCAATGTGAAGGATGTCAACTTACGGGCATCTATAATAGGTATGGTTCTTTGTGAGGGTAACACTTGATGTTCACACATTACGAGGAAAGTGAAAGTGTTGTAGCCTTTATCCTGTATATGTGTGAATCATATTATTTAATTAAAACTTCTCTGTGGACCATGATAAGAGGAAGCACATAAATGCTGTGCCTTTTGGCCAGCCACAGGTCAGGGGAAGTTGTCAATGTCACAATAGGCATGGGCCGGTATGAGATTTGGACGGTATGATAACCTTAAACAAAAATATCACGGTTTCACGGTATCACATTATTGTTGTTACAGCTCTGAAATGTGTTATTTTTAAATGACTGGGTAAAAAATATATATATATATATATATATATATATATATATATATATATATTGTTACAGCTCTGAAATGTGTTATTTTTAAATGACTGGGTAAAAATGAGCAACATACAGAATATTATAAACAGTAGAATTAGTTTATTATTTTCTTTGATTTGTTTTCTAAAAAGAAAAAAATAAAGACTGACATCTTTATTTAACCTAAATCTGTAATTACAGTTATTTAATTATAGTTATATAATTCATATACATATCATTTATATAATTTCATATCATTTAGTTATATAATAATAATCATACACATAATTTGAAGCAAATTTGAACCCAATTTGAAGCAAAAACAGAATGTTCTGACAAGCTTTGTGAAATTATACCATGTAAACTTTTCAGAAGACAGTCAGCTCCCCTCTGGAGCTTATTTATACATTCATATAAACCCCCAAATCAATATTGATGATTTTCTTCCAATAGTTCATCATAAACAGTGAGTGATCGTCCTGCTACAGTATTTTTCTCTGTGCGTCCGTCTTCAGTGTCTCTGGCCTGTGTTAACGGGCATTAACAGTCTTCATATTTTCACATAAATGACATTTTGGAAAATGATTGCATTGGAATGCAGTTTGTTCAAGTCCCGAACAGAGAGTTGCAATAAGGCAAAAAACGGCCAGTTGCCGATCGCGTAAGGGCCAAAGTATATTTCGGCCGTCCGCGCATCGTCGGCATTACGTTATTTTCATCATCAAGAAGACTCGCGGACAGCCACGCACCCCGTGGTACTACGCATGTGTCGAGCTCATCCGTCCATGCTCATCTGCGGGTTATATACTTTTTAAAGCAGACGCTACTGTGCGCGAGACGGAAAGAAACGCTGAAGTGTACCCGGGCCTTAAGTTCGGCCATCCTACACACACGACACTGAGCGCTCACTCGCAGCATCAGGAGGAGGAGGGGTCAGTGTTACTCTCTACACTGCACTCAGCCTGAGGGATTCCTACTCTTTCAGTCATTGAGGAGACCTGGAAAACAGCGCATACCACAGGAACGATATAATGGAAAATATTAGTGGTTTTGAAACTGACATTTTCAAATCACGGTATACCTTGAAACCGGTAATCGGCCCATGCCTATGTCACAACGTAGTGTTCAATATTAATGCGAATCAAATATATACAGACCTCACACTTTTGCATGAGAAAGATTAAAAATGCTAGGTTTTTCATGTGATATTTCATTTATATAGGGCCTGTTTACACTTGGTCATTTCATGTGTTTTCGCTGATCAGATATCTGATATCTGTTAAAACATTTCCATTTACACTTGGCCACATAAATGAGTCGTCGCAAAATGGATATAAATCCGATCTTCAATTCCCACACTATATTTAAATTTAACGGAGTTCATGTCAACGAAATCAAAAGATAAGCGCTGCATTTTATTAATTATAAGCTCATTTCAAAATCAAAGCCAGCAATAGGAGAGTGCGCGGCATCAGCACTGGAAAGATAGGTTAGTCACACTACTTTTAATGAAGATGATTGTGTGTTGAGTGTCTGCGTCTTACTGTGCGTTCACACCGCCAGCGTCGAGAGCGTCAAAGTGGCCGGAAGTCATTCATTTTCAATGTGAGCCGGCGTCGAGCAGCGGCGAGGAGCGACGCGGCGCGACTTGGCTGTTGAGAGCGTCGAGGAGAGTTGAAATCAGGGCAACTTTATGGTAATGATCTATGACGTGGTTGGGCAGCAACCAATCAGAACGTAGAAGTCCACCACTTGAGAGGATAGAGAACGCAGCTCCAACCACATTAGTTCTCAAAACAAAAGGTTGATTATTGCTGTGGCGGGTTTGCAGTAATCTATGATGTGTCCCTGTTTGCGTACAGGGACATAAAAAAAATAATTAAAAATGATACGTGGACCAAGGTGTCTGAAATTGTTCATGTTTCTGGTGAGTTGCTGATGTGCAGTAACGATATAAGAATAATAATCTAATGATATAAATAAATAATACTAGGCTACAGTAGTCCCAGTTTACTTTTAAAAATTTTCCTTGATTATACGTACATTAAGTAATGTTTATACTTGATTATATTTACTTAAGTAACATTTTTAATGCAGGACTTTTACTTGCATCAGAGTATTTTTACAGTGCTTTATACATTTTTAGGTAAAGGATCTTAATACTTCGTCCACAACAATATTTAATGAGGTTAACTTATAACGTTACGCTCATTGTGGTCAGTCTGCACAAGATCAACAAGCTTGTTTGCTTTGCGGCCACTTTAAATACACGATAAGCATTTGATCTACGTCAGAGCGATTTTTGACGCTCTCGACGCCGGCGGTGTGAACGCACAGTTACTTTGTTTCATTCGCTGCAGTTTGTGCATCGGCTTGCTGAAGAGATGCTCAGCTACTGGTCTGCAGCAATGCGTGTTGCATTAGTGCTGTCATATCTGACTATAATGTCATATAGTCTATAACACGCTCTCACACGTTTATTATTTTAATGTTTTGGGAGGAGTAAAATTTGCATATGTGTTTGCAACAACCAGATGCATTTACACTTGTCCAGTTTCATCTGAAATGTGTCCCAGACCTCCTTCTGAAGTGGTTTGAGCGATATGATTTATATCGGCCTCAAATGCATTTCGGAGGGCATTTACACCTGGTCTTTTTACGATCAGATAGCTGTCTGATCAGAAAAAATGCATGAAGTGACCAGGTGTAAACAGGCCCATAGTGTTCATTTAGGGCAGGGCTGGACAGCTTCGGTCCTGGAGGCCACTGTCCTGCAGAGTTTAGCTCCAATCCTATATTCCCCCAGGTGTGTTTGATTAGGGTTGGAGCTGAACTCTGCAGGACGGTGGCCCTCCAGGACTAAAGCTACCCAGCCTTGATTTAGGGTAATCATAATGGACAGAAGATTTTGCAGGGTGTGCATACTTGGCAGAATTGTTTATTGGTGATTATTGATTATTGATTAGTGATTATTGGTATTAATGTTTTATTGAACTTGAGTGTATTTTATCATAATGTCTTTTGGTTAGCATGGTAAAATCACTGTAATGCACAGCCTCTTGATCATGGCTCATAATTACAGGGGTTTTCATGTAGCTGTAACTGGCATGAGTTTGCCATTGTCTTTTGTATCTGAGCCACCAGAGAGTCCATATGGAGAAGATCCCATCATTCCCCATTACTCCTTTCTGTCTTCCATCTGTCCTTCTGTTTGTCCCTCCTTTATCCCTCTCTCCTTCTTATCCTCATTTCCTCCCTTCAGGCCACCTGTCTCACAGACCCCTCTCTCCCACCCTATATTCCATTTTCGTCATGCCTGCCCCTTTGTGGTTTGCCACAACACTGCATCTGTTAGTGTACAGTAGGGTTCCTCAATAGGCGAAAAATGTGTGGCAAAATACAATAATACTTATTATAATCAGTGATGCTGTCTACACTGGATGCGGTGCAGCACTGCACAACAAATCCTTGACAGAAAGCTGCCGACTCCTCCTATTCATGTCTATTCTATAGTCAACGTGCTGACACAAAGTTTAAATGATTTGCAATGCTTTGTCGCGTCCAGTGTATACGATGTGACAGCAAAAACATGGCAAGTGTGAAGTTAAGAAAAGTGGATACTGAAAATAAATGATTCAAATGTGAATGGACTGAACAGTTTTGAGTGAGTGAATGAGTGATACCATCATTATGGATGTTGGTTCGCAGTGAGTTCACAGTTTTGACGTAAGTTTGCTTTAATTAGCCTAATTTATTTTCAAGATCTGATGTAAAATTTCTATTGTTGCTTTCACTATTGCTATAAAGATAATGCAAAAAAATATTTAAACTCACATTAGACACTTTTAAGATTGAATAAAGCATATAGTCATTACCTGAGATTATCACTGTCATATTTTGTATGTTGTTCCTGCTTCGACATCGCAGAAAATAAAAACGGTTTCTAAAATAGAATTCCGTGTTGCTCATTGTCACATGTCACTGTCATGGGAGGTTAGGACAAAAACTACATGGAAAAGACATTGTGTCTGGTTGGGACACATAGTGTTATAGTTTGAACCTCCTCAAACAATTTATAAAAATATTAATGCTGACAGATCTAATAATTTAATCTTTAATTAGGGAAAGTGGAGAGAAGAGATCCAGTCTGGAGATGAGCAGGAACAGTTGATTTGCATGGCAGACATGGAGATCCAGATTTTTTTGTTTGTTCATTTGTTTTTAATATTCAACAGGCAAAGTACTTCTGTATCTAAATGCAAAAAAATTTCATACTTGTTTGAATAAAACAGACTACTGGGGAAAAAAATCGGAATATTTATCTTGTGGTATTGTTGGCAGAATTCGGCCCTCTGCAAAAACTAATTGAGGAACCCTGGTGTACAGTGTTCTGTATTTACAAGAAGTTAATAAAAAAATTATATATTTGCTTATCCATTATATACAGTGGCTTGAAATTCCTGAAATTGCTCTCAAAAAGATTACTCTGCTTTAAAGTTTGTAGGTTAATATTGCAGTTCTTTGTTTTTTTTTTTTTCTCCCTTGTGTCCTCTTTTCAAGGAGAGCTTGCTCAGACTTTATGAAAATTGTGAAGTACTGATGCCATGTGATGATAAACAGCTCTATTTGACAATGAAAAATGTGACTTTGGTTCAGTAAAGAGCTGAATAATATATTCAGACGCAGGGCTCCAGACTAACATTTGAGAGCACTGGCACCAGCACCACTAAGTTCTACAGATGGTGGCACCAGGAGCAGATTTAGTAGCGCTTGGGGTGGTGTGCGGGAGTATTGAAATATAGATAATTTTATCATAAAATTAAAATTCTAATGCTTCTCACTGGATCTCGCAGCGCGGTTGCATTTGTGCAGTAACAGTGTCGCGAAATCAACTTTTCTCCAGAGTAAAGCTGTTCTGAGCTGGTCCGCGATGTGCAGGTGAAACGTGTCGCTTTAGTTTGCTGTTTGATGTTTCTCAAATGGAACAATAATTGCAGCACTTACGAGTTGGACTTGGACAATGCGGTGGTCACGCCAGTGCGACCGTTCACAAAAATTAGTCGCACCGGCAGAAAAAATGGTCGGAAAATGGTCACAGTCCCGAGCCCCGAGTCGGGTAGGAACTGCTTCTCTGAATGCTGAAAGTCAGATAAAGGATGTGTGAACTGACATTAAGTTGCATTATATTGTGTATTTTGTCTTTCTGTGAGTATGTCAGAATACTGTGACCTGCGACTTGTATTTTCCTTTGAGTAGGGTAAACGTACCTAGCTCACCAAAATCTACAATGATGACATTTTTAGTGCAAAAGATATTGGTTTCAGTACAAAAAGTTATGTTAAAATTAAATATTTATCTCTCACAACAAAAAGCATTTCAAAGATGTTCATCACTAAATGCAAAAAGTGTGGCTGTGCTTAACGAGTGCATTTTTGTAACCTTTCAACCCCCCACTGTTGTGTAATTAATGTACTTCCACAAAATTTACAATTTGCACTTGCTGTCAGGGGTGTTTCCTTGTGTTCAAAGATCAGTTTTATAGCTTTAATAAAAATCTTGTCACTGACTGACCGCTGTATGTAAATCAGTCACGCTGGTGAAAAGCTGCCAGGCTTGGAGATGCAATAAAGATAAAGAAAGGTCAAAAATCAGTAATCATACTGTCTTTATTCTGATAACCTTGAAACATCCTTGAAATTACATTAGTATTTTCACCAACTAAAAATGGTTTAAGTCAGTTATGTCTATCTTTTGCTGTATTGGGTCAGTAGGAAATATCAGTTTACATTTCCAAACATTCATTTTGCCATTAATTGTAATAATCGAGTGAGAATGGTTTTTTTTTTTTTTTTTTTGCACAAGGAGCCTGGTAACAGCTAGTGCTCCACACAGAGATCTGATCTCATCATATGATCCAGTGTGTCTGGAATGACATGAAGTAACAGAACAAACTGAGACAGACTAAATCCAGAAGAACTGGCAACGTCTCCAAGGCTGCGTTTCCACTTGGCATTAACATGTGACCTGTATCCGGATGTTGTCCATATACACATTGAAAAGACAAGTGTAAACGCACTTCTGATCGGAATGTTATCCGATCAGCTTGTTCTGGTCCAGAGGTAGTCGAGGATGCATTGTGATTTGGATCTCAGTGTAATGTAAACTCAATCCAGCCATCATGTCTGCATTCTCAGGTCGACATCACGCAAAACGCCGCCCCTCTCTCGCGAACTGTCAGAAAAAAAGATGGAGACTAGTGAGACTCCTGCACTTATCTTTGATTTGAAAATGCTTTTCAAAAGAAAACCCACCACTTCAGGTTGCACCATTTTGCGCTGGACCATTCTCTACAGACTAATTTAAATATTGCACGGGAAAGACAGATAGAAATGTCAGTTGATGTTGCCAAGTGTAAACGCGGCGTGCTCTGATTGACTGATGATCCGATCTGCTTGATCGGATCACGGTGATCGCATGTTAATGCCAAGTGTAAACGCAGCCCAAGATGCTTCAAGAGACTTACCTGCAAAGCTATAACGGAGGATCCTCGCAAGACCCCAGATAGCGACAGTATATTGAACCGTTTAATGTGAAAATTGGCAGGCAGTTTTCACACTAAGATAAAGACCCTAGCAGACTTTGTCTCAGTCAATCAGCACCTTTGCTAACACTTCCTAAAACAGTTCTTTAAATAAGCACAGAAACTCCAGGCTTTCCTAAGAGCCCTAACCAAACTGTTTTGCAGTCCCCTTTCGTCTTCGCCCCTCTGTTATTAATATGGCTTATTTAGATATGTATTTATCTATTTATTGTGAAAGTGCCCGCATAAATAACTTTAGATCCTCTTATGGGGAGAGTGGACTGAAATTATTTAGCGCTGATCCCCTGGGCACTTGCTTCCTGTATGGAATAGTGATTCTTCAGGAAAAATGGGCTGTAATCTCCCGCCTCTCTTACTATCGCCACAATCAGAGCTCAGTCTGACTGCAGGTCTCTAGGACTCACCATCAGCTGACTGATGAATGCTTATAAAAAATTGTGGATTTTACATGCCTCATGGAAATAAGGCTTATACTCTTAGCTTAAACTTCACTCTTTTCTTGAGTAGTTATGTTATTATGTCATGGTAAATATCACAGATTCACAATATATTTTTTTCTCTGAAGTGTTTTGTATATTTTGCATATCCAAAATAATATATTAAATAACCTTTGCCATCATCTGATGTTGACTTAAAGATAATCTTTAAAAACCCACCAACTAAGTTTTGCTTCTCTGTAGTGTATGGCAGAGGAACAAATCACATGGATCTTGACTGTTGGCAACTGCTCAGGTGCTTCAGTGGTGTTGAAGTCACGTTTTCTACTTTAACCTTTTTGCATGTAAATATTTTCGCAGTAAGCTAATACTTTTTCTTAATTCAAACTGCCAGTAAAATCTCTTCAGCTGTGAAGTCTGTGTTGCTACTTTTGTGAACCATATTTTCACGGTGCATAATTAGTCTGAGCGGATGGAGTGCTGCTTGCAATCTGCCTGGATGCAAAAAAATTCATAGACAAATAGCTCTGCGACACTCCCTTCTGCCCACAAATCACGCTCACGCTTGGCTAACCCCTTCCTATTATCATTCCTCTGTAAGTATATCCCCCTTCTTCTCATTCATATTTTACAAATCATAATTTTTCTCCTCTACATCTCCTCCTTTCATCTTCCTTTTCATTTTGAGTAAGATTGTTTGATTGTCCAAATGTTAAATTCACAGTAAAATTATAGCGTTTCTGCTTCATATTTTGGGCAAAATTGCATCTTCAGATCCTGTTAATGGTCTTCACCTTGTGTTGTTTGTTGTTACTTCTCTCTAAGGAGATAAACACAAAAGGTACTGCTGAAGACATACCTTTCCACAGTTTAGTCAGTAGCAGAGATGTTTCTTGGCCTGCTCTCTGCCGTCAGCTTCTCACAGCAGCAAAAATATGGCTAACCCCTCAGTTGTGCTCATTACCCACACAATGTCACTTCCTATCCAAGAGCAATGTGCTCTGCACTGGGATATTCTTTTGTCAGTGCTTCAGTTTCCCTCTAAATCATTTTCACTGGGAGCCTCTTTTCTCCTCTACACCTCTTTAGCACTTTTTCTCTCTAAAAACAAGCCAACCTTATGGGATATAACTTCCTGTGTGACTTAGGAAAAGAAGGTCTTCGTTGTCAAAGCAGCTCGGGCTAAAGGGCTTTTGTTATAAAGCAAGCTAATGAATGTCAGCTGTATAAGAGCAAAGCTCCCAGTCTGTCTTCCCAGTCTAACCTGGATTTGAAATCTCACTGCTCCTATTAGCAAGATCTCTCCATTATCCCTGTCAGTGACTTGAACACGGAGCCTTGCAAGAAATAGACAACTCTAACCTATATTTATCTTTTCAGGGATGTCAAAAATAGGCTTGTAATCACATTTACCAAACCCAGGAAAAGAAAGGTACTACGTTACTTGGGTAAAGAAGAGCTTTCCTTTAGTCTTTAACTGAAAGCATTTGCTGTTATTGGACTAATCAGGAGTGTTTTTTCACACGTTGCATTCTTGTGTCCATCCAAGCTGTTTTTTAATTGTCTGTGTGCTTGAACATTGTACTAAACAGGCTTGTTTGACTGATTGCAACACATCTTGTGCCACAAGCTCTGTGCCTTTCAAATGTTAAAGACTCCTCAGGACGCCTGTGTTCTGTTTTCCATGTGCTATATCTTGTTTTGTTTTTTTTAATGTAGAATGCACGGACACTGTGGAAGACCCCTAAGGTTGCTTGCTCATCTTTAGTAAAAATGGCAGAGTGCTGAGTTAAACCCAATCAAAGCCTCCAGGGTTTATCACCTTGACCCAAACGCACACTTCTGTCAGGACCACTATCATCAAGTATTATTGACAATTAGCATTCAGTTTGGATTGGCGGTATGGTTCCGTTCTGGGCAAGAACTCCCTTCGCATCCATGCCGCCTAGCAGAACAGAACCAACATAAATGTATTGCAGATATTGTTAAAGTTCAATAATGTTATGTACACATTTTAGAATTAGTCTGATTCAAAGGAGAATCAGAAGGCTGAATCCTGACTGACAAAGGAGGAGTTGGGGATGGAGGAGGGTAATTAGCTATTGAGCAATGCAAAAACTGCTGATAATACTGAGGGACCTTATATATGAATGCTTAGATAGGTGTCGTATTCCTATATGTAGATAGGGATCAGCTGAGAGTCAGCTGATGCGAGCTTGACTAACGTGACTTCCCAGAACTAACGCTACGCTAGATTTATCTGGAGGCTATCGAGCTGTGTTTAAGTCAGTGCTGGCAGGCTTGTGAATGTAGTAATTAAGTGTTTCTCATCTGGAACTCAGCATGTCTTGACAGGTCCAGAGTAGATCCCCCCCCCCTCCTTCTTTACTAGTTTCTCATCTCATCACGTATGCCACTATGTTCTTTCAAACTGTGTTCTGGTGTTTTCAGTGTCTAAATGTGGCTTGGTTTGCAGCAAATGCTGCTTTACACAAGGTTTGGGTCACTTATATCATGCATTTGGGAATGCAAGCCATCTTTCCAAACTTGTAATGAGAAGCTATTATAAACTGGCTGGTGCCAACAAAAGAGGAGCTTTAAGGGCTCCCTGTGGTTCTCTACCAAAATAAAAACTTGATGATTTAATGTTTTTAAATTAAGAAATGAAGACAGATAACAATATTAGTATTATAATTTGTTTATTTGTACTGTAAAATATTTTTTCTTAATACTAGATCTTATTTTACAGTGAAATATTGCAATAGTAATACTTACACAAATTCTTAATTTGTTTACTATTTTTATAGTAATAATAATAATCATAATAAAAATAATATATACATGTATATGATTGTACAGCACTTTAGCTCAGTGTCTGGTCTCCATATGGAGTAGAGGGTGTAATGAGATGCCTCTGTCCCCATCTGTTAAACACAATAGTGTGTAGGATGTAAAAGGTCAGACACTGGGCTTAATATTCCTGGACAAGACAGGAAGTGCCTTGACGTCAGTACAGTGATTGTCCTTTGTAGATGTGCAATAAAAAGCTGTTCATACTTGCCACAAAACATTCAAACATTCACAAACTTGGCACAAATAAATAAATAAATAAAATAATAAAAGATAATAAAAATAATGGAAGATGTTCCAGTCATCCGGTAATTTCACATACATTTTTGTTAACCTTAAAACATAACACAATAAAGTTTATAATTCAATATTCAGGTAAACTCATTCTTATTAATACAGTACATTGTGCGTTTTTTTTTTGTTTGTTTGTTTTTTAAACAGTGTTGTCTACTAAATGCCGAAAAAAGCTAAGCTAAACTGAAGGCAATGCTCTCTCTCATGCAAATATCAGTTCTCCTCTCAACGTCTCCATATCAATTTCATTCCTAGACCATATGCAAACGCAGACTCAAATTTTTTTTTTAAACCAGTGTCATCTGGAAGGTGAGGTCACTACCACATCATTTTCCTTTTACCGATGCACCACATGGGTGAATACAGACTTCCTCGTCAGCATTATAGTATTTACATGTCTCTGTCAAATATTTGCAGTCTCCTCTCCCTCTGCAGATAGAGAGACAATGTGTTTACAAATGGAATTGAGAGCAGACAAGAGCCAGTGTGCTCCTCATTTCCAAATCACTTACTCCCTCTCTTTTCTCTGTCTCTTTCATTGAGATCTAGAAAAACATGGTGTTTAGATGTATCAGTTGAGATGGAGCTTCTGCAGTCAGTTGCTTCAGGCCTTATTAACCAGCAGATGAACAGACATAGGATTGTCTTTGGGTTCGCTAGTCACAGAAAACAAGGTGAGGGATATCATACCCAACCCTGGCACTTTAATACAGAAAGTTAATATGTGAACTTTGGTGTAAAGGTTAAGTAATCATTTTAATTAATGTGGCTGTTTTTGACCAGCCCTATCATGTGAGGATGTCACAACAGTATTGCTTCATGTGTCTGCATTCTTAAATTAAAAAAAAAAATTGCTCTTTTGGATTCAAAATAGATCATTTGTTAAGTAAAGTAAAGGTAAGTTAAGTAATTTGGTGACTATACTGATCCAATCTGATACCAGCAGTTTTTTTTAAATCAATGTAGAATTTCTATACTCCTCTGTGTTGTCCTGATCATAACTCTTTTGTGTGTTAAACACAATCTACTTCATATAAACAACTTCATTAAAAAAAAAAAAAAAGACAAGTGAAAAAATATATAATCATAATCTATGATAAAAATACTATTATAAACTAGGTTAGTAGATGATTCAGCAGCAAAAGATACCCTAGATCTAGAAAAATCACAAACAAAGCTGCTAGCACTAGCTAACATTAGTAAACAAATATCAGTGACGAACTGCTGCGTGAGATCACGTGAGGCGCTCCCTCTGGCATGATAATCTTAATGATATCTTGCAGTGTGTGATGCGTCACGATGTTCAAATCTTGTAGTGTGTGCATGTTTAAGATTTGAGGGAAGATAATCTGCAAAGATTCTCCTAATGTGTGTGCTGCAGACAGATTTCATAATCGGTTAGGATTTAAAAAATCCTGTAGTGTGAGCTCGGCTTTAGTGAACCGATTGAACCAGTTCACCAAATCCGCATTTGAACAGGCAATAGCAAATACTTAAACTAATAACAAAATATACTTAAAGTAGCTGATTCAGAAGCACCTGATTGTCGTAGCAAAGTCAGAATTACCTCCTCTCCTAGGTTCACGAAACGGTCGTCCATAAAATGCATTGCTGTTCTTGTTTTAAGTAATTTTAAAGATTCCTAAATGCATCTACTTTTGGAAGGCCAAATAAAGTGCTTTTGCTTTTGCCTAGAAAGCATCTCCCCACAGCATCTCCCTGACATAGCTGCTTCAACACTAACTGCGGTTACTGAAACCACGCCTTCTTTCTTTGCGTGAACGTTTGGGCGGCATTACGCAAAAATTTCCACATTGTGACGTAGACATGTGGGGGCGTGTTTGAATAAGCCGTTTTAGGGGGGGCGTGGCAGAGTCTTAACATTGATAAAGAATATCTCTTTGGATTTGAGACTTTAGTCTTTGCAACTTTACAGATGTTCTTCATGCACCAAGAGCTTATAACACTCCAAAGAGAAAGGAAAAATTGAAATCGCATCATATGACCTCTTTAAGATATTAACTTTTTTTTTTTAATGTGGCTGACACTCCCTCTGAGTCAAAATAAACCTATATCCCGGAGTAATTCATTTACTCAAACAGTACACAGACTGAACTGCTTTGAAGAGAGAACTGAAGATGAACACGAGCAGAGCAGCATGTGTGTTGTACTAACTTTTCTATACGGACTCGTAGGGCTGCGCAGACTGCACACTGTGACTCCATATGCGCACGGGATGCGCATAAGCGCTCTGTGCCACTCTGTATTGGCGCCTTTAGTATTATAATAATAAAATGTCTTTATTGTTCTGTCCTATTTATCATATGTTGCTGCAATACATTTAAAAGAATCGTCTTTTATATTTCTATGTATTTACTTGTTTTTTCATGAATGTATTTTACAATAATACAAATTTGTAACAATAATAGCAATTTGTAACATTTTACCGTATTTTAGACTTATTCACTTTGATTTGTAAATAAAATATTTCACTAGATTTTATAAAATTATTGTGCACCTGTGATTTTTCTAGAGTATTTTTTGCTGCTCAATTATTCACGAACCTAGTTTATAATAGGATTTTTGTCATAGATTGTGATTTATATATTTTTTCATTTGTTATTTTTCATTAAAATGAAGTTGTCTACTGTATATGTAGTAGATTGTGTTTAACACAAAAGAGTGATGATCAGGTCAACATAGAGAAGTATAGAAATTCTACATTGATTTAAATAAAACAGTGCTGGTATCAGATTGGATCGGTATCAGCAGATACTCAGAATTTTCGGGATCGGATCGGTTCTGAAAAAATGGTATCGTTGCATCCCTAGGCAGAAGTCAAAAGCAGAGGTCAACAGGCTTTTCAAAATCCCAAATATTTTTAAAACAGGCACTTTTGCATGTCATTTGGAAACTATTCTGCCATCTTCTTGTCTGTCTCGCCATATGTAGAATTTTAAACCTACGAGTAAGTCTATTGGTGTGATAGCAATAACTTTAAAGTGACTCTAATGGGGTAATCAAATTAGCCTTTTTACTCAATTATTCTGTGCGTTTTTATTATTTTCATTTTTAGTTTAGTAAATTTAACTTCTGTTTTTAAAAGCATTATTTTGTTTTTAGATTGCAATGTAATAGTGTTAGAATAAAATGTGATTTTAACTAGGGCTATGCGATTAATCAAAATCATCATAAAATCACGCTTTGAGTCGCTTTATAGCACGATTTTCCTTGGCCCCAACCTCCCGCAGTATGCTATACAATCCAATCAGAATGCAGCACGTTATTTTAATGTGCTTTCGCATTACAATAATGCGCTTTCGCTGCTGCTTCTGCACCGCATACACATACTGTATACACACTGCAGACGTAGTACGTGTGTACCTGTATAATGTATAACAAATATATTTCAACACCTGAGGCACCGCTACAATGAGCTCTATGACCAATGTATTGCAAAAAAGAAAAAAAAAAATCCTGGACACGGGATTTTTTTTATTTATAAAAAAATTTTTTTGCCATATGTCTAGAAATTTTGTAACACCTTTACATAGTGATTATTTTGACTTATGTCTGTTCTAGAGACATGTTACAACTTGTTGATAAAGCTCTAATTGGTTTTCTTTTGGAAATATGTTTCAAATTCATACTAAATGCATTTATTACTGCAAAGCATGTCTGTGTGTTTCAAAATCGTGATTAAAATCGAAATCGCAATAGTTTTTTTTTTTTGTCCATATCACACAGCCCTAATTTTAACCCTTTTTTGTACATATGCCTACATGTTTACATTCACTTTATTTAATTCAAATACAAAATACAGAGATATATACCGTATACTGCAAGTCAGCCAAAAAATACCAACATATGAATTTTTGCTCCTAGCGCCCAGCCCAGTCTCTGTAGCACATAGTCAGCTTGAGCATTTGTGTAGAAAGATCCACGTGGTAAGATTATGTCCATGTTGTGTGTATTTATTTTAGAACAACTTAACATTTTGATTGCACGTTTTGGTCAGGTCAGCTTACTCATGTTTTAGAAATGTATTTTTTTTTTCTTCAATTTTACTCACTCATTTTGGCTTTGGCTCACTATTATGCAATAGTGCATATTAAAAATGAGGCTAACTTCATTTTAATAGACTAGTCTTGGCATGAGGGCAGTGTGAAATGTGCTTGGGTCAGTATTTAATACTTTCAGCAACATTAACACAGTGCTAACAGGCCCGCTCAGCAGTTCTCACTATCCTCTTCTGAGATCAGACGAGAAGCTCCTCTCCCGGTGGCAAACTGCTCCACAATGTGTGCTCCATCTTTTGCTAATCATTTTTCTCAGATGTAGCAATAAGGTAGAAACTGCTTTATCCTCTATAATCGATGGAATTTTTCAAACCAAGAGCTTTCAAGTGGAGGTCAGTATCTTGAACACACCACTAACCTGATTCAGCAGAGAGAGAGAGAGAGAGAGAGAGAGAGAGCATTGTGCAAGCAGGCAGTTTGGACCTTAGGTAAGCTGCCTTGGTAGATTTATTATTTATTATTAAAGTTTTTAATAATGTTTATCAATGTATACATTTTATTAATATTTTAATCATAGTTTCTATTTATTTCAGTTTTCAGTTATTAATTTAGTACTTCAACTTATTTTAGTGTTGCCAATGCAACATTTCAAATTTTAATTTAGTTTATTATTATTATTTTTTTTTTCAATTAACATTTTTTTAATAGTTTTAGTTTTAGGTAGTGATAAGACGACTCCTGGGTAGCATAGATATTGAAAACATTTATGTGTACACAAATACTTAAGCACCTGTGATTTAGAATAATTTACAATATTCAAACCAACAGTTCACTGGTTATTAACGGCAGGGTTTGCTTTTTTTAAAATCCTAAACACAAAGTTTGACTTAAGCATATTTTGCTAGACTGTCCTGCTTTTAATGTTATAAGGCAAAGGTTTTATTCAGAAATTTCCTTTTTTTTTCATAAATTTCACAGATGTTTTTGAAAAGGTATTGCCTTCAGATTTTTTGTCAAATATTTTAACAAAGGCTTTTCATATAATTGTTTGGAAATTTTATTATATATTATATAGGGCTGGACCAGAATATTCGAATATTCGTTCGGTGAGTTGGCATTCGAACAATCTTTTTTTTTTTTTTTTTTTGAGCACCTGGCATCCCCGCGAAATGGTCTTCATTCGCTCTTGAATATAGACGTTTTTTCCCCGTTGGGCCAAATGGTTCTAAGGAACTCTGTTGCCTGGCTACCAGTTTCTCCAAACAGCCAAGTAAACAGCTACACTATGTTCAGTATAAAAAAGAAAAAGAATGTCTTGAGATAGTTTGGTCTGTGGAGTGAACATTTGCGCTTATTGATATTATACCTGTCGTTGCCTTTTGTTTATTTTATTTTTCACATAGAGAGTCTTTTTTTTCTGTTATTGATCGAAGTAAATATCATATAAAAATAGGAGTCCCAAAAACAAATATCTGATCATCATCCATATTGCTGTATATCTAACACTTCCGTTACCAAGGCAAGGACTGACGCATTGATATTGCATTCCAAAGAGCTCCGTTATAAGCGCCACAGTGGAAAATGAAACCATATCTGTGCTGACTGGCCGGGATCGGCACGAAATGGAACAGTTAAGCAAAGAGAACTTTTCGGGCCGATAGTGGAAAAGCTGATTATGAATCGCCCATGAGTGAACGTCATGATTCAGTTTATCTGGAAGAGAAGACAAAAACGCAGAAGGCCTCAAGTTCTGTAAGTAGTACGGCTATAGTATATTGTTAGTGATCAAAAAACGAGCTGCATTTATCCGCCATGTTAATCAGTAATTTTACACATGATAAAAACGTGCACTTAATTTGCTTGGAAAATACTTGTGAATACGGCAGCCATATAAAACAAACAAACAAACAAAAAAAAACTAATAATAATTTGTCTATATTAAAAGTGCTCTTAACCTGTGTGTTTTGTATCACTAGTGCAGTGTCTGTTCTCGTTGCATTTAAGCCCTGCCCACGTGAGGCGCGCTGTTCTATAGTTATTAAAAGTTTATTCATTCTGAACATGCTGCTGTCCATATTGCACCAAAATGTGACACTGCACTCCCTTGGGTCCGCAGCAGCACAGCTGACATGCGTGAAGTCGACTGGATGAACGGTTCTCGACATAATAAAAATGCAAACAGACAGACACACAGACATTCCTGCCTTTATTAGAAGAATATGTTCAGCCCGTCCCTCCGAAGCTTCGAATATTCAGTGTTGATTACTGTCGGAGCTTCGAAGCTCAAAAAATGGTATTCGGATCAGCCCTAATATTATTTTCACCCCTCCAGTCCATTTTCACCACTTTTCTAGGGCCAGGTAGCAGACCAAGCAAAACAGCCCATTTTTCCATATTATTTTGTACATTTGATTTATTTATTTGCTGTTAAATTAGCTTTGGTGTTGAGCTGTTTAAAAAAAATTCTTCTGCACATGGGCAAACAAGCATAACCTATGTGTGAACCCATGTGCCTGTGATTTCCATATGTTTTTGTTGTCCTATAAGATTCCAGGATAAGCATAAACTGAATAGAATAAAATCATCAGTATTTGATATGCACTATTTGATGTCCCACAGTCTGCAGGAATTTTAAACCACCAACTGCTGAGCATTACACCAAGGTCAGGGAGCGATTCACTGCCGTTATGTGGCATCTCTACTTGAAGGATACATCCTTGACTTGTTTATTTATGAAGACAAACAGTTCTCTGTTCTTCCAGAGAGTCTGTGTTTAGGTTGTTTAGAGTGTAGGAGGTTTGAGGCTCACTGGGGCTGCTGTTGAACGACTGATGTTTTGTTTGCTCAAATGTTACAGAATCTTCACCATTTCATTTGCATTGCTAAACACAACAGGCTGCGCGTCCCCCATCTCCCACTGGCTCTTTGCGTGTGTGTGTGTGTGTGTGTGTGTGTGTGTGTTTGCACCTATGCAATTGTCATACCACTGCCTGAAATTCATGATGTGGATTCTGCTTATCAGTTGTAATTTAACCTCTCTCGTCCTTACCTGACTTTGTGGAGCAAGCTGTATTATTACTCACAGCTTGCTGTGTGCCCATTGACTTTTAAATGGGATTGTCTGAAAACAATGTGAAATACTACCTTGTCTTGATTAGATGGATTACATATAGCACTCTGGGTGGCCTGTGGAGTTGACCTACACTACATAAATGCAAGTTTCTGGTCACATTCACCAAGACATTAGTCTGTAGGAGATAGTTTTTCAATTTAAATGTAGTTAGAGTTTATAGCATGATTGTGACAATCATACACTACAGTTAAAATATTACAAGTAAATGCCGTTCTTTTGGACTTATATTCATCGAAGAATCATGAAATGTATCGTGGTTTCCACAAAAATATTAATTTGCACAACTGTTATCAACATTGATCATAAAGAAGCTTTTCTTGAGCTCCAAATTGGCATATTATAATGATTTCTGTAGGATCATGTGGCTGCTGAAAATTCAGCTTTGTCATCAAGGAACAAATTACTTTTTAAAATACATTAAAATGAAAACAGTTATTTTAAATTGCATTAATACTTAAAATATTATTAAAAAACATTTTCAGAAACTTATTCACCCCAAACTTTTGAACTTGTGTGACCACAGCTGTTAAAAACACCATAAAATTATATATATGGCCTCCATATGAAGGGTCTGTTGATCTGTTAATGTTGTTGCTAATAAAATATAAATGTAGATATTTCACATAGGCAGTTTTTTCAGGGATTTTCTTAGATATTCACAGAGACTAGTACTGATTTGTGTCCATTATGAGTGTAAATAAGAGGTGAGGGTTTGCATGATTGTTGTTTGTGCATGATCTGCAGGTCCAGAGCTGTGGAGACCTCTCCTCAAGCCTGCAAGCAAATGTTGTCACAGTGCATTCGCACAGTCTGATTGACTGTAAGGAACCTGTCCGAGCACATCAGAGCAGTGAGAACACAGCTAAACGCAAAGGAACTGGCACCTGCCTGTCACTGAGGTGCTGGTACAGCTGTAATTAGCTTAGCTAACTATACCTCACTCTGCGGCCTGTCTATAGTTTCCATTTATAGCACTCAGGTTGGTACCGTATGTATAATACGTGTTTAATTTTTCAATGTGTGTTGTAAATATTTTATGAATCTTGTCAGAGTGATAATTGGGCCTTTGTTGAGTGGTTCCTTTTCATTATGAAGGATTGTGAACATGAGTTTTAGAGATGTGATGGCTTTTCACAGTTCTTTTCTCAGTCCCCAGATGTCTGACTGTCAGCTAGTTTGTCATTATTGTATGAATAATAAGCTCAGGGTTGGAGTGGGACTCATTTTCAGCCCTGGAGTTTCATGCCTTAGACCGGCCCACTTTAGTTCATGACTGATTATATTAAAATAATGTAATTAAAACCTCAGTATATAAGTCTGCAATAGTGCACTGTTCTCTACAGCCTTGTAATTCATTGTATTTTTCTAAAGCTTTCAATTTGATGTAAAAATCGTAACTTCAGAGATGGAAAATAAGGGACAATTGTAATTTTTTTTAAAGTCCCGCGTGCTGTGAAGCGGGAACAGCCAGCAGAGGACTCTGCTCGGTCTTAAAGCCTTCTTCAAACAGTAGGGCTGTGCAATTTATCGCATTCGATTGTCATGCGCATCTCGTCAGTAAAGCCGGTCCCCTGATTAGTAATAAATCTCCATCACCTGCTTTCAGATTGAGCAGCTTTCACTACACAGAGCCGTATTTCACTGACAATTAGGCAAAATCGCCCTCATATTCGCAGATGAATCGCATTCGATTTCGAACGCGATATCGCCTAGTTTGTCAGTGAACTACGGCTCTGTGTAGTGAAAGCCGCTCCATCTGAAAGCAGGTGATGCTGATTTAGTACCAATCACTGGACCGGCTTTACTGACGAGATGCGCACGACAATAGAATGTGATTAATTGCACAGACCTATCAAACAGCTACGTTCACAAATAAAACAATGATTTATTGCAAAAAGGAATAGCATATCTCAACCCCAGTGGCATGACAACACTGGCCCTCACGGCCAAAAAACAGACCGGCCCACCGGGAATCCTCCCGATTAGCCAATATGGGCCTGAATAAGCTGTAACTGTAGAAACTGAGCAAATAAAAATCTAATGTAGCATAGTCTTAAGTTAAAAACTTGTAACTTTACCACAATACAATCACAGTTGAAGTGCATCTTTTCGATACAAGAAAACATTTAAAAATCTAAATATGTTTTTGTGATGGAACCAGGGGTTGGACAGGCATGCTGTGGTTATCAGTCTGAATGACCAACAGAAGGTTAGTTGTAATCTGGATTCTTTCCCTGGGATTTGGGCTATTTACTCTACCCTTATTTTTAATTCTTTATAAATCTGGAGATGAGCTTTTCTATTATAAGTCTAATCCTATACTGCCTAGAGAGCAGAGTGACCCGATGACCAATATAATTCCTTAAGGGGCATTCACTGACAGTGATTTGGTCTAACAAAGTGACATGGGCATCATTCTTTTTCAGTTTAGAGTTGACTTATTCCATTGAGTTCAACTTTATGCAGTTGAGATAAATACCAGTGTTAGCGCAGATAAGTAATTCACAGCTTGATACAGCTGGACACTATTGCCGCTTTTCCACTGTGTGGTACGACTCTGCTCGGCATGGCTCAGTACGGCACAGCTCGGCCCAACTTGCGTTTCCATTGCAGTTTAGTATCGCTTTAGAGCGGGCCGGATTATTCACATGTCATTATAGTTGCGTTGCCTCTACTGCCGTGACTCCTGAAAAACTGTTTAATTCCTCGTTGCCCCATCAAGCTCTCGCTGGATCTGCTCCTCTGCAATCAAGATGTGGATGGTTTGTATTTTCTGAAAAGACAACGAAACTTTTGGTTATTAAAAAAAGGTGCGCTCATTCAAAACAGTTGCGTTCGATCCTTCCCTGGCTGTACTGATCTAAATCTAGCGGTTCTGTTGTGTTTGTGTCACAAGTTCAGTGACGCAGGTAGTGACAATTCTTTACACAAAAGTAGTGACAAAAGTTTACAAGTCACTGTAATGGTGGTACTCTAACTATTGGAAATTAATTTAAAAATTAACTTCTCAAAATAATCTTTGCCAATTCGGGCGCCAGGCAGACTTAAATCCACCAGTTACACACAAATAGATGTCAATGTAATGAAACAAAAAACATCACACACACAAAAAAAGGTCAATCTCATCAAATTGTAATGTGAAATATCAAGATGAAAAAACACTTTCACAGAGAATCAATGCATATACACAAATCAAGTCCTTTGATGTAGTGCATCATGTACCAGAAATGATTAGTCCATGGGGTAAAGAGTTTGTTTCTCAAAAATAATAAAAAAAGTTGGCAAAACGCTTCAAAAATTTCAGTAATCAAACAGTCAGCAAAGATTCAATAATCAAAATATTCAAAAAAAACAGTTCAGACTCAAACATTTAATGTTACCCCAAAAAGAAAACAAAATAAATAAAGCTTTTAAGGCAAAGGAGAATGTGTGTGTGTGTGTGTGTGTGTGTGTTCTTGAATTGTGGGTGAATGATGTTGGGGGAGCTTTTGGAAGTTTTAAAGTGTGTCATTGGTAGTGAATACCTAAGTTGAGTTGAGTCGACACTCGGCAGTTTTATGAACCAACACGCTCTGCAATGGACATCGGTGAGGCAATATGACAGTGCAGCGATTAATCCCTCTTTGTCCTTCGAAATCGAAGACCCGAGGCAGAATGCCAGCGCGTGGTTTCACTCACGCTCTGCAGTCGGTGTCAGAAACGCAGGAGCTCAGCAGACGACCATGGAAGAGCAAGCAACCGGCAACTCCCATGCCAGGCATCGCTCCGCAGACGGCGTCAGACATGCAGAATCAGACAGGTTCAGCTGACAATCACAGAAGCGCTAGGAACCAGCAACTCTCTGTCGTATGTGTCAGGTAACACTCTGCAGATGGCGTCAGACACACAGGGTCAAGCAAGTTCAGCAGGTAAACCATTCGTCTTTCGGTGCTGTAGTACATTTTGCAAAACTGGCGTGTACATGATTTAGACAGCCCGTGACTCGCAGCCTCTATTGTTGCCTGCCCTCTCATTGCAACTCAACACGTCACCGTTACCTCTCGCTTCTTCTTCCACTTCCTCTTTTATTCATCTATTTCCGCACACAATCCTCCACACCTTTCTCCTGATTGGCTCTTACATTTGATACATTTAAAAACAGTGCGGTTTATTCCAAAACCGTCACATCACGTTTTGGTAATGGTATTGTGTACTTGGAACCTCAACCATGCTGGTAATGAAAAAAGTACAAGGTACTGTACCCAGTGAAAAACCCCCTTAAAAGTGATCCGTACCGTGCTGTACCATGCAGTGGAAAAGCACCATATGACAGACTAGTAACGCCTAATAGAAATCAACAGTACAGCTTTGTTAGCAACCTTTAGTGATTTAACCAGTATCTGTGTGAATGTGGATTTATGTAAATAATACAATTTAATGATGGCAAAAGGGATTTCAAATAATTAACATAAAAAAACTACTAATCATTTTCTCTTTTTCAATAAAATTATAGTTCTGTTATCTATTTATTTAACAAACCTTAAAAATAAAAAAAACTAGTCAGCAGTGTTGTGATTAAAATGCTGCAGAGGGACAGTCTGTAAATTGGACTCTTTTTTTTATTTCTTCTCTGACTGCCATAATCCGTTTTTCTTTTTTCTTTTCTTTTCTTATAAATAACAAAGGCTTGGAAATGCACTAGTGGAATTTTTCTTTAGGAAATAGGAACACAAAAATAATATTTGCTATTGTCTCCAATATCCCTTTATAGAATTTACCCTGCTATATTTTACTTCCACATTCCACTAACTTTACCAGGTGTTATGATTTCAGGGGCAGACAGGACTAGATGGGTGTTTTGGGAGTCGAAGGGTGTTTCTGCAATGCGTCATCTCTTTTCTTCATTCATTGTGTCACAGTGAAAATGCATTGATTTGCAGTACATTCATTGTAAAAGTAAGTGTGGAAAGCCCAGACCTCAGTTGACTGCAATCTCTGACAGATGTGTTTCTTCAGAAGAACAATATAAAAGCTCATCTCCCTAAATTAATCCGCCACAGTCTTCAGTTTAAGTCTCTGATTGAAGCAGTTGCTGCTCTGATTTGTTTGAGAGCTCTTGCTGAAAGTATATCCCTTTTCATAACCTTTGTGCCAAAACTGTGTGGCATAACACCTAAGAAAACAAAGGGATGTTTTCTTTGATCTGTAGCAGGAAGCTGGGTACTGAGCCAGGGTCCCTTGGTGTTTCATTAAAAGTTGAGGTTGTGGTTGGGACCGTCCTGATTCGCAGTGGTGTGACCCATCTGTTGTATATGTGGGCTAATCTTAGCTTTAGCCAACCACCAGGGATTAAAGAGAAATAAGTAAGCCTCTGCTTTGCCACTGCTCTAGGACTGTAGGCGCTGTACCACACTGCTTCCTGCCATTCCAGACTACATTTTTAACTTCTTACATGTTTGCTTACCTCAACTTGCACTTCTGTGACTTAACTCTTAGTCAATGCCACAGTTTGCATTTTGCATTTTTAGGAATGCCACATAAAGAACTCCTTGTAGATTTGACCAGTCTGTAAATAAGAGATCTTGAGGATTTTGTTTCAACAGAAATGCATTGTGTTTCCCTGCGTGCGTAATGACCATGATCACCCAAGTGACCCATGACCTTTATCCATCCAGGGACTAAATCCATGGATCTACATTGGTGTAAACATGCATAAAGCAGGATTAGTCCACTGCACATGTGCTGTATTGTTCACTTTAACTACTTCTTCACTTTAGTATTCTGCTCAAGGCAAGGTGAAGAAGTGCTGCTTCTGGATATTAGGAGTAAACCAATGGTTCAGGGCTAATGTTTTAGGTGAGATGGGTTGTAAGTGTGTGGCTGCACACTGAAATACCTTGTCTTTGCTTCGTTACGCTTTTCTCTCTGACAGGGATCGGAGAGCAATGTCCTGCTGCTTTATTGCTTTGGGGCAGAGTTACAGAGTTCCTCTTCAGGTCTCACAGAGTTCATTATTTATGAAGTTAATAAAGGTTGCTGGAAGTGGGCCTTCCTTCCTTCCGTACAGCTCAGATGACCTCAGATGGAGAAGATGGCTCGATCTTGGAAAAAGTTCTTTTGTTAGCTCAGTCAGTGATATATTCTCTCTCCTCGCCGTAGTGTGGAAGCTCTTTTGTTGTGCTCTTATTCACGTATTCTCATTTGTCTCATTTTCACTCGCGCTTTGTCTCCTTCTCCTGTTTTTTTTTTTTTCTCTTTTGCTGCAATTGTCTGATTAGCCAGGGGACCGCTCTGTGCCTAAACAAAATGGCTTTTATGTGAGGGGAAAGGCATTTCTTTAGTGGCCTGTATTGACACAGCACCAGTTTCTGTGCTACTTGTTAATGGACTGCATTGACCTCCTGAAGAGTGTGATTTATTTGACCAACTTCTGAGAGCTGAACATGAGATTCATGCAGAATTTGAGTCTTTGATTCAGATGTCAAATCCATGACATTCAAAGAGCTACAAAACTCTGAATCAGATTACATGTGCTAGACTACTAGGTTCTTTAGGGATTAGTTTGTACTGCGTTGTTATGGTCATAGGGAAATAGCCCGGAAAAGTCAAGGAAATTAACAAAATCCTTAATGCAGGGCCTTGACACTGTTTGATAACCCACACCTGCTCCGCACCCACAGTACTTAACAGGACACCCAACCCATTATCCGACAGAGGCACTTATTTAATTCCGTACCTGATTACTTTTACTTTATGGGTTAACATGAGGACCTTTTAAGTTTCTGTGTGTATATGATATGAGGATAGTTTTACTCCGATGAAATGGCAAAGTGCTCATGAAGTACTCTCAAAACAGTTCTATGGATGTTATTCATATACATTGTGAGTGTCACACATGCTTCATTATGTGTGTAGTAAATGAAACCTTGCATCTGTGCAATTTGTTTCCTCATTTGAACAGATTTAGAGAAATTTAGCATTACATCACTTGCTTATCAATAGATCCATTGCAGTGAATGGATGCCATCAGAATGTGAGTCCAGACAGCTGATAAAAAACATTGCAGCAATCCATATGACTCCAGTCCATAAATTGACAGCTTGTCAAGTGCAAAGCTAAACTATTGCTTCCGGCTAAAATAATAATCCTCCATCAATAGTATTGCTTTTTTTGTGCATTTGAATGGTAAAGTGCCCTGCAAGTACTGTAAAAAGCATTGTTTCATATTTTTTTACTCTCTAAAATAACCTGATTCAAATCTCTTAATATCTCCAATAGCTGGCCATCTGTTTGGTTGATATGTCTGATGTCTGCATTTTGTGCTTTGACATGCCCAACATTATCTAGTGTTTAGTGTTTTATTTAGTGTTTTCGTTCTTACACAGACAGCATGCATTTACTGCAGACATCCTTTATACGCAATTCCATAGTGCTAATCCCTATTAAGCTTTTCTACAGTATGCACTTAATGGGATTCTATACAGAAGCAGTCTTCCAAAGAGAGCTCAGAGAGCCGCTGCAGATCTACAAAACACACGCACAGAAAGAGAAGGAGTAGTTGATGAGCTAAGCAGTGTGCCCAGCCCTTTTTGAACAAATACACTCTCTTATCAAAGTCTTCTCACTGTCGACTTCTTGTTCCTGTTCATAAAACAAAGGTCAACCTTTCAAACAACCCTGCTGTCTAGCTAAAGGCCACAGACTGCTGCATGAGCTCACGGGCTTGGTACGTTCTGTTCCTAAACTTTCAAAGCTTGGTTTTGCAAGACTGTGTACAACGCACACACACAAATATTCTTTGCATTTCCCATTTGCTAGAAACACATCAACTGTCCAGATCTTTTGTTGTATTGGGCTATCACACCATTCTGGTTCGGGAAGTATTTTGTAGGTGTTCAGATGATCTTTAGAAGAGGTCCATTCTTTGTTCCAGAAGACTGTCTAAAGAGGTTAGAGCCAGTTATTGAGTTTTCATTGATTTTCTGCATTCCACTTGTCCTTTCCTATTTACCATCTAGAATGCTGATTGTGTACGAATGGATTTAATTAATTTTTTAAGAAGTGGTTTGATGCTGTGGATGTGGGCCATTACAACTCAAGAAGAATTTTTAACAAGTGATCCATGTAACGCTCTATTGGAAAAGTGTTTTCCAGCTCTTTGGTCTGTATGAATAGGAGATGCTTTTATCTGTAAGGCAGACAAAAGAGTGACTTTTCATTCTTACATTCTGGATGCAGTACAATAATAGGAATCATGAGGAATGTAACAATTGCATTTACAGTTCCTTAACAGCTTCATGATTTCATTTTTTTTAGTATGTTTTTAGAAGCTGTTTTGGACAATTCAAGTCACTTAGACCAATTTTTTTTAATTTTGACTGTATTTTGACTGATTCAAATAAAAATAATTTCATAGACATCATTTGAAATATTATAAATGTTTTACTGCCATTTTTTTTATCAATTTAAAACATTCTTGCTTGATAAGCTTTGGTAGTAATCAGCACCAAATATTCGAAGCTTTGGAGCGTGGGGGCTGAACATATTCTTCTCTTTAACACCGTGTCTACACCGGATGTGAGTGGCGCTGTGCGACAAAATACAATCAAACTTATTAAGCGCGATTTATACTTTCGCCTGGCTCTGCTTCGCAAGCCTCTGCTGACTGTGCGCACACCTTCCTAAATGCACCTCACCTCATATGGGCACACCTAACGTGGGCAGGGCTTATATGCTCCGAGAACAGACACTGCACTAGTGATACAAAACATACAGGTCTGTTAAGAGCAATACTTTTAATATAGACAAATTATTATTAGGCTGGGCTACTGTACGGGTTTAAAAAAAAAAAAAAAAAAATTATGACTGCAATATATGCAAGTATTTTCCAAGCAAATTAAGTGCACGTTTATATCATGTATAAAATTACTGATTAACATGGCGGATAAAAGCAACTCGTTTGTTTTTTTTGTTTTTTTATACTCCCAACAGTATACTAGGCGTACTACTTACAGAACTCAGGCGATTTTTCAAACTTGATGTGCTGTTGTGGTAGGCCAGTTTCAAATTGCATATTTGGTACACTGCCTTTGTCTTGTCCTCACTCAATTTAAAGTCCTCCCACACAGCTGAGGTCTTGGCATTTCTGTCTTCTCTTCCAGAAGAAATGAATCATGACGTTCATTAATGGGCAATTCATATTCAAGGGCGAATGAGAACCGTTTTGGGGGGATGCCAGGTGTTCGGGAATTTATTTATTTATTTATTTTTTAGACTTTTAGAATCTCAAAATTGAAAATCGAATGCAAACCCACCAAACGAATATTCGAATAATCAAATATTCTGGTCCAGCCCTAGTTTTTGGTCTCTTCTGGTTCCTTCCACTTATGCTTGTCAGTTGCCTTGATGTTAGAAATCTTTGTAACTGTGGTCTAAAATTTCTCGCTTTGAAGTGTGCCTAAAGCTACACACTTTTACACCCAAATGCAATCGGTCAGCTACTCACAGCCTGACCCTGTTGAAACACTATGATGATTTTAAGCCTTTCTCTTCCCCGCCAAGAATGTGTAACTGAAAATGGTCTTTTTTTCACCTCAAGTGCATTTTGCATCCCTGTGTCACTGTGGCAGCCCAAACACGCCAAACATCTTCCTTTTCTGTTTGTGTTTATATGGTCCTCAAAGGCAACATTTTATTAGCATTCTCTCTGAGGGAGCCTGGTCAAGAAACTGGTCCTGTTCCTGGGTGAATCAGTATGAAGACATACGGCATAAGGCATGACTCATTGTGTGACTCCACTGAGAGGGCTGAAAGTGGGTGGCCATTACATTACATGTATTTTGTGGTCACATGGATTTGTTTGTTTGTTGCTGTGCATCTTGCCAATTTTAGTGCTCTCATCTGTTAGAGCTCAGCTCCCTGAAGGACATGAGCTAGATGTGTAGTAAAACAGGACAAAAGCAGATTTAGTTTTAAGATTGAATTTACTCAGACCAGTCACTCTAGTTTATTTGCTCAGTTTGATGTGAAAATGAGTTAAACATTTTGCCTCACCTCACTTCATTTTGTATTCCATCACTGAGCCAAAAAATCTCTCAACCTTGTAGTATAACGTTGGCTTATTTATCTTGCGGTTGTTGTTTCTTACTTTGTTCTTTAGGGTCTTTTTGTTCACAGGTATTGTGCACCGCACCAAATTCTTCATTCACAATGCATAAAATGTAGCTCATAATAAATAGCTACAACATGTAGATGAGAATTAATAAAATATATGCACTTGCACAAATTAACAGATCAAATCCATAGTTTGAAGTGAAAAACTGATTCACATCAATTGATTTTCGAGTTACTAAGCTGCTTCATTCTGTCTCTTACAGGAATAGCTGCTTGCTTAGTGTGACCTTGCACTGGCATCTTATTTACTTATTATTTGCTTGCCAAGTGCCAAATGGAAGTAAAATTTGGAGAGTTTCTTGCAAGTTGGCCCTCGCTGATGGAAGTCAGGAGTGATTCAAAATATACAAACTCTCTACTAAAAATCTGTGGCAATTTTCATGTCTTCTAACTCCCTCAGTGAAAAATATACTGTGTAGGCCTATGTGAGGAATATTAAACCAAACACATCATATTAAACCAAAACACATGAAGTGTCTAAGCTTAAATTGTCCCATAGAGACAAAAATCAATATAAACAACACCTTTTTAATAAACAGTTGTGAAATACAGTAGATTTTCACCTGCTGTTAATTTTTAAACTTCTGGTGAGGGAATTTACTAAAATGTGTGTGTGCATCAGATTATACATCCATACATCAGCATGCTTCTTTTGCAATTTTGTTGATCATCTATACATATATGTGTCACATTTGATCTATCATACAGGTGTTGATGAGTGAGTCACTCTCGTCTGCTTGTCTCCACTGTGCACGCTCACCTTAAGGCTCTGGCTGACACGCTATTGCATGTGGCTCTTTGAAATCAAAGTGACTGTGGTGTAATATGAATGTAATGTGATCTCTTTCTCCTTAGGCAGACCCTGCACCCCCTCCTCGTCCTGGTGTTTACCCATCCCTCTTGCCGTACATTCTCATTAGCATCTGTGACAATTACGGCATCCATTCCTGTCAGCAAAAGAGAACGAGGGAGAAAAAAACCTGAATAATGCATTCAGCGGGATGTGAGGTTTAATTTCTGGATCGTTTTTCCTCCAGCCTCGTTCCTGCCCTCTTTAAAACTCTTAATCTCCCTCTTAAAAGGAGCAGTGTGGTGCCCATTGTAGTGGTGGTGATATTTTGGTGCCCCTCCCCAGAAGAGGTGCCAGTGAGAGGAAAGCTGACAAACGAGAGGTGACTGATAAAGATGGAAATGCAAAAACAGAATTACTCTCATAAATGGGTTAAGGAAGGTTAAGAGAGAGAAGAATGTGAAGAAAACAGCTGTTAAAAATACAAAATAAATATTTAGACATCAGAGGGTGTTTCTAGTGTAAACGGAATGTGCTGAATCAGTCACATGTTTCATTATCTATCAAAAAAGCAGTTTGATGTGTAAGATCTTGTATCATAGCAGCAGACTTGCAGCCAACAGGACCACCATTGGAAATGAGCTCAGTCTAGTTGGACCAGACATCCTTGTCCTGTCAGCACTTTCTTTACTCATTAATTAACAGATCCGGAATTAATTAACTAAGCCCTGAAGCTTCTGTTCTTATTTAGCCCTACAAGTCACGTTTACTGTTGTCTCCAGAGCTTGTCTGGGTTAGGTCAGAGACAGTATAAGGAGGAAGAGATGGACAACATGTAAAAAATAACAGAAGAATTTACTTTGCTCAATATAACAACTGTCTCAAAGCAAGTCCAGTCTTTCAGTTACAAGTGCCAATCTTGTCAGCATTAGCTGGACCAGCCTAAGAGATGACGTCTAATAAATGTAATGTCTATTTGAACATTTGCTTCAACGTTTTCGAAGATGTGAGATCCAGCACTCATGCAGCCGCTGAGAACAACCTCACTTCGGCCAGATCTTCTGGAATCTGCCACTGGCTCTGATGTCTCTAGAGTGGGAAAATATGAGATCTAATTAGTTTTGGGTATATCTAACAGGCAGTCTTTGGTCTCATTAATCTATTATTTGTTCCAGAGCAAATAGTTTTGGCTGAGGGTGAGAGTTATATTTTATGTCGCTTCAATGCTGTATAACGCTGACTTTGTACTTTTGACTGAATTACCTAGTAACCTTTATGATGGCTGTTGTTGTTATTAAACATTATTCAATAAATAATATTTTATAAACGTAATAGTATTTAGTATTGGGAAACAGTGTGTGTGTGTGTTCGTAATGGGGATTTTCGTGACATTGTTCTGCCATTAGATGGCAACAAGAGACTGTTTTTACGGGTCAGCAGTAAAGACTTTTATATTGAAAGAGACTAAAGCTTTGTTTTAAACAAGGAGGTCATTTTTACTTTTAACAACAGCTTGTCCACACTGAGCAGTGCTATCATTGGAAATCACCCTTCACAGATAAAAGGATAGTACGACAAAGGGAGCCAATCACTTTCTTTAGCAGATATTCAAACTAGAGGTTGACTGATATGGGTTTTTCTCTGGCCGATGCTGGTATTTACAGTTATGGCCAAAAGTTTTGGCGGTGACATAAATTTTGTGTTTTGCAAAGCTTTCTGCTTATGCTGTTGTGGTTTTCATTCACATTGTTTCTAGATTATTGTGTAGAGTGATCAGATGCATTTTAAATAGCTAATTGCTAAAAGCTTCATTGGCCAAATATGGAACTTTACACAAAAAAACAAAAAACAAAAATTTCACTGTTTTTTGATCCTGACACAAAATGACCAGCTAACATTAATTGACTAATCATATCAGCAGCACGTGTGAATGAGAACTAGTCACGTAAAATCACTATCATACTAATTAGATTGTAAGAGCAGACTGATTCCTATAAAAGGAGGGAAAGAAGCGCTTCCAATCATTGTGTTCTAGCAATGGTTATCTCCAAAGACACACGTGCAGCCATCATCACTTTGCATCAAAATGGCCTCACGTGCAAGGAAATTGCTACAAAGAATATTGCAACTGAAAGAACCATTTACCGGATCATCAAGAACTTCATGGAGAGAGGTTCGACTGCATTGAAGAAGTCTTCAGGACGTCCCAGAGTATCCAGCAAGTGCCAGGACAGTCTCCTCCTGAGGAGTCAACTATAGAATCGTGTCACCAGCAGTGCAGAGCTTGCTCAGGAATGGCAGCAGGTCGGTGTGAGAGCATCTGCACACACAGTGAGGCCAAGACTTATGGACAACGGCCTGGTGTCAAGAAGGGCAGCAAAGAAGTCACTTCTCTCCAAGTAAAACATCAAGGACAGACTGAAATTCTGCAGGAAGTACAAGTATTGGACAGCCGAAGACTGGTGCAAAGTTATTTTCTCTGATGAAACTCTCTTCCGACTGTCTGGGACGTCTGGAAAATTAGTTGTTCTGAGAAGAAAATTTGAACCGCTACCATGAGTCCTGTGACGTGCCAACAGTGAAGCATCCTGAAACCATCCATGTGTGGGGTTGCTTTTCAACCAAGGGAGTGGGCTCTCTCATAATTTTAGTTTAGTTTGTAGTAGTAGTAGTAGTAGTAGTAGTAGTAGTATTAGTAGCCTAATTCATAGTAATAATTCATGACTCAAAACCTAAGCAAAACAGTTCTAAAGCATGCTTTTTGTTTTCATTTGCTGACAGACACCAGTGTTTCCCAGACTTGCAAATTCATTCTCTGCCAGCAGGAGGCGCTGTTGGAGCGGGAGATATAGCGGTTTCCCCGGTAATGGCTGTAATCATATAAGCACTGTGCTCACAAACGCTACTTTATCGGGCATTACAGGAAAGACGAAATTAAATAGACATCGAAGCAGGGCTCCAGACTGTGACCAAATGGTGACCAATCTGTTTAGTTGGCTGTGGGTGTGCTGGACCCATGGCTCCCATTGCAAGGCCAAGGAGTAATCACACTGGAAGAAATGGAGGTTAAAGTGTTTCTGATTGATTACCTAGGCTCTGGTAGCCAACCATTGTCTAATCTGTCCTGCCATAGTTTCATAATCTTGTAATAATATAAAAGATCTCTTAAATGTTGTATTTTGCACCTGTATTTTTGGGAAAGCATCTGTCAGTCAAAGTAAAACTGAGTTTGCACTTATTAAAGTAGCGAAAAGTGTTGTGTCGGGTTGTGTCATCTCTGGATGTGCTGCCAGATTAACATGCTTTTTCAACCCCTATAGACAAAATGATTTTGTAAACAAATTGGCTGAATTAAAAAAAAAAATAATAATAATTTACTTGCCTCCTATATGCATATCAATAAGTCTTTTATAAACCCTTGGCCAGCATGTCTTCTGCCTGTGATTAACAAGTGAGTTATGTAACTGGCCTGACATGATAGCAGAACCATTGGGCTTAGTGGGTTTTTTCCCTCTATCTGACTTCTTGGAGTGGTGTATAATGTTTGTACAGGCATGTTCATGTGTGGCACAAATGTGACAGGCACACACATTTACCGCTTATTCAAGCAAATCTGAGTCTGATTGCTTTTCTGCTTCATTAGATTTAATAATGAAATTGAGCTAATAAGTTACTGCTTTTTTCTCTTTTTGGTGCAGCTGGTTTTCTAAAGCACAGAGCTCATTAAATAGCACATTAACAATGCTTTAATGTATATTAAGTACTTTATGAATTTAAGACACACACTGTGCATTTTATTTGTAGGCCTCAATTGTATGGTATGTTGCTTAGAATCCTCCTTTTTATTTGTTAGAAGAGAAATGGCTTTCAATATAACAGATAATAAACAGAATGTATTGTGCTGTTTTTTAAATCCTGGTCTGTGTACATATTTGTCAGACATATGTCTCTGGTGCTGTTTTTTTTAAGCACCTTGCATATTTTAGGCTATGTTACAAAGTATAAAATATGGCAACATTTTATACATACATTTTTATACAAGGCATTGCACACCAGTGATTCCTCTGCAGTAAATGGGTGCCATCAGAATGAGAGTCCACAGCTGATAAAAACATCACAGTAATCCACATGACTCCAGGCATCAATTAACATCTTGTGAAGTGACAAGCTAGTTAAAAATGTCTTGTTTTAAATTAAAATTGCAAACAATGATAGATTTGTCACATAGAGGTGCCAAAGGGTGAACATTCCCTCAGAAATACGTCCCATTATGGTTGTAAAACGAGTTATGATAAATGTCATTTTGGGGGGACTCAAAAGCTTAACTGCTGGACATCAAAAATTTTAAACATATAGCATCTGAAAACACACTGGTCTCACGGCCCTCGTGGGACAGGGCTTATTCTTTCACTCATTGAAACACGATGCCTTTATGATCGGTGTTCAATGAGCCGGTTTCTTTACAAAGAGTAAATACTCATCTGCTCGCTGAAGCCTGTAGAGTGAAATAAATGAGAATGTTATGCAATAGCCTGCTGTATAGTCTGTTTTAGACACAACACGAGGATTCACACTGTCGCCATGATAGAGTGATGGAGTAGAAAAAGACTGTGTGCTTAGTCGCTATATCCTCATGGGGGGAAATGAAGGATGGCTGTTCCAGTGAGTTTCTCTGGTGTTCTTGAAAGGGCTTTTGCCCTCCTTTTCCTGATTAAGGTTAATGGACTACAGGGTGTCTAGATATCTCCAGGCCAATATACTGATCACCCAATACACACCCAGACTAGTTTCCTATTAATTGGACCGTGTCAGAGGACAGGATATCATGTGAGTAAATGACTAATTGATTTCAGAATGGTGGCTGTGTGAGACAGGCGCCTTTCTTTATCACAGTGGCTATATTTGTCTTAATGATCTGCAGTCACTGGTGGCCTACATTAAATGTTGGCTGAGTGATTCTTTATTTTTTATTTTTGACAAGCTCTTTAAGCTTTATAATTATTAGCTACATGTATGAGAAGTGCTATAGTAGTATTAAAAGGTGAATTCGTGATTTCCATTTTTTTAAACAGGATTAAAAAAAGTGATTTTGTGATTTCTAGTTATTTAAACAGGATTAACCATCCAGTGTGCCTGTATGTCATGGTTACCCAGTGAATTGTCTTGTGAATTGAAATGTCTTTAATTTGCTCTAAATCTGAGTGGAATTGAGCTCCACCTTTTGTAAGCTGGAGCACAAGAGCCCTGAGATGCGCTTCAAAGACAAGCACACAGGGCTATAGAGTTCACACAGCTGCCCGGCTTGTTTTGGCCATCATTACTCCTGCCAAAAAGAGTGAAACCACTGCTGATGTACTATTTCTGCTCAACATATGAATGCTAGAATTACTCCCCTTAGTCAAAGCCCAATGCCCTTATGTTTCAAATCAAAACAAGGCCTGCTTTATGCACTACAGTCTTCTGTGGTTGCAGTCCAAAATTAACTTTTTTGCCACACCTTTTTTGTGCTGCCAATAAATATTTCTTACCTACCATATAGCTGTGTTTTACATGATTTTATTGAAAACTGTTTTGTCCATATTAGAGTGGAATTAAGCTTGTCCATCATAAGTAGCAAAAGCCATTGTTGTTTTGTTTCTTGGATTTTCATTTTGGTGAGTTATTGCCACCTGGAGTTCTGAGGTTAATGGAATAAAAGCTTTTTTAAAGCCCATTTGTAGTTCTTTGATGGGGTTTGCACTTATGATTATGATAAATAATGATTATTTCTGCTGGCTAGCTCTAATTATTACTTGCCCTTCCAATTCCACTGACCGTAAAAGAATGATCAGTTGTTATTTGTATTGTTAGCAATTAATTTTAATATTTAGTGGAAATATTTATGCTTTTAATTAAACAATCCTTTTTTACATTTATTTCTTCTCTTTTTGTTTACCATTTTTTATAAATATGCAACAAGGAAATTATGCAGTAGTAGGCCTATAACAAATCTGTTCTAGCTTGGAAATTATGATATACAATGATGCCATATGATAACTGCATGGTTTGTAGTTTTCAACACATTTGAAATTTTTAAGCCTATCATAGGTCCTTTGATTTCTGCGATGTGGAAAATGTGGAGCTCCAGTCATAAAAATGGAATTTACTGCATAACGCAGAATATCACAGATTTTGCCAAATTTTTAATGAATAAATCAAAAGTAGGTCAGTACACTTAAATCAAAATGCAATATGGAGATGATTTTGATTATTAAAATTTAATGAAACCATTAAAATGACATCCAGAAAATTAATGGAAAACACAGAATTTGGTAAAAATAAAACTAAACCTATTTTACAGGATCTTTGTTAAACTTTCAATAAATTGCATGAAATTTGTCGAATTTTTATGATTTAAATTAATTAGACAGGCCTTTGTTTTAATAAAATTTAATTAATCCATTAAAACCGAGTCTAGAAAATTTAAAACAGAAAAAAGAAGAAGAAACGGAATCCAGAAAAGTTAAAACTGAAAAAAAAAAAACCGAATTTGGAAAAAAAAAAAATTAATTTGGGAAAAATAAAAGGGATTTCATAAGGCCCTACTATCATATCAAGTCAAATCATATATCATATCTCATCCTACATCATATCATATCAACTAGAGAACATTGTCTTAATGGTAAATCCGCAGTCAACTGGGCTGAAACACTTTTAGACTGGGCCAGCAGGCCATCTTTATTGTTGAGCCCTGTTATCACTTGTGAAATTGTGATTTACCCTGTTAGCATGTGTTTACATATTCAGAATATGACTAATGCTTGTTATTCCATTATTGCATTATTTCTAGAAACACTGCTAGTTTTCTAAATGCTTTGTTTATGATCACCACATTTGTGTGCATTTAAGTAACTCTGCTTGTACTGCAGTATATTTTCATTCTCTCTTTTTCCAGTGCTGGTGTGTCTGAAAGCCTGCCTTTGTTTATGGTCGCTCCTCAGCTTTTGTACAAATCTCTCGTAAAAGCCAAAGAGAAATAAGTGTAGCGCCAGAGGGGAGAAATGCCTTCAGTTGTGTCGTTAGCATGTATTGCTGTGTTGCCAGAAGACAGCTGCTTCATAATGTCAGAAGAATGAAGCAGTGAGGCCTAGGAGTCTGGCAGCAGTCTTGTTTGCTAAAGGCAGCCCTACATGATTTTGAGTCATACATGTTAGAATCACAGCAATGACGCACATGCATGGTTTTTCACATTATAATGAAGTGGCTTTTATGTTTAATGAGCTCATTTATGCATTTAAAAGCTGTTCGAGGTCTAGAAACCTGCTGGGCGGGATGGCAAAGTAGCTATAACAAGGAATGGAGACTGATTATGTCAAAACACATAGTGCTAAGCTGCCGCTAGAGCTTTTTAGTGCTCTGACCATTATTAATTAATTGACAGTGGCTTCAAATGGGTTGTGAAATTTTTTGGGAGTCACTTTGGTTACAGAATCCTTTCAAAAATGAAAAAGTTCTAATTAAAATTCTTTGTGTTACACTGAAGAAAGGAAGTCAAACAGGTTTGGAACAACTTGAGGGTGTGTAAATGACAGTAAATGACAGAATTATAATTTTTGGGACTATCCCTTTGTGTGAAAAGAACTGTATTTATCTCTTTTAAACAAGACTGACAGCTGTATTTTGCTGCTGTGTGAGTGTAGCCATAGAGTCCCTCCCCTGAGACGCTGTAAACTCATTTCTCTCTGCTGCTGTTACCACATTAATGACACATGGGCCCCCCCACCTGACGATCTCGCTGGGAACGAGCGGGAGATGCTGTAAGACAGATGATGTGCTCTTCAGCGCTGTGTTAATCGGATCCCATTAGCGAGCTCCTGCTTTATGTATTCATCTCAGTGGACCTCAGATTCAATTGTCTGAAAAGAATTAAACTGAAAGATGTTGCTCAGTTGTTTAGCAACCATGTTACGTAACAACGAACACTAGTGCTTTTAAAGCAAGGGCCCCAAAGATATCACACTATGCAACTTTTATGAAAAGTACTAGCTAAACGTTTTACACATTACTCTCTGCTTTGTAACACCTGTGTGGTCTTGTTAAGTCTCGCTCAGCTGGTCTGTAACAGAATTTTATTAAGACTGGTGACAGTCATGAATCCGTTTGTGTGGAAATTTTATTTTAGTAGATGTTTCTACCATTCCTGACAAATTGAGTCATAACACTTCATCTTTAATTATAATCATTCAATTATCTACTTTTAGAATTTTTACTTATTATTCATTTTGCTGTTCTGTTGTTAGATTTATCATTCTGTGTTAAAGTTTCCTGTGCTGCTGCTAACACTGCTAGGTTTTGTGGAGACTTTTTTTTTTTTAAATATATATAGCATCATTTTATTTATGTAGTTTTTTTGTTTTTTTCTATTCTTCTGCTTTTATTATTCTAGCTTCTAAAAGACAGTTTCCTGTGCTGCTGTGTGCTCTGTGCCAGTTTAAGCACAGGCATTTTTCACATAGCATAATAGCAGAGCTATTTAATGTCACAGTGGCAGGGTAAAGTATTTTCTCTATCGATTTGCAATTTGGCAAACATTTGTAGCAAATCTCCATGCTGATCTTAGAGCCCTGCATGCTATGAGGGCTGCTGAATAAATATTTGCTGTAAAAACAAGTGACCAATCCTCACCATGCCGTAAGCAACAGATCTAAGGGTTGTGTATGAGATTATTGTGAGTTGCATTCTCTGACATTTTGTTTTTACCCACAGGTTTGTCTGTTATCACAAGGTTTTCTTTATGCTTTCTAATCCAGCTTTGACAGAAAGTGATTTGGCCACTTTGTTTCTAAAGATGGCTGTTGACATGCACCTCAAGTAAAATGTAGGCTTGGAGCCATATTCATGTTTTCTAATGTTTTGTGGCATCAAAAATGCAACACACTGTTGTATTACTCAAGCTGAACAGCATGTCACCTCTCACTTATTGTTTCTGCCCTGTGGGAGCTTGTGCACTGCTCATGCTGCCTGTCACTCCTTATTCTATTTCACTATTTACCCAGCATAGAATATCTTTCGTTTGGCTTGATTTGAATTTCTGCCCTTTACCCCAAACACCAAAATTTAGAACATGATTTGGACACAATGAATTATATTGTTTTTATTTATTTATTTATTGTTTGTTTGTCTAAATGCATTGCATTTTATATACATTCATTTTATTTTTTATATTTTTTCTTTTGTAGATATTTCATTAGAATTAACATTGAGTATAAAATAAATGCAATTTATTCTATTTAAAATTACAAATATTATACAAGATGTTTTATTTGAAAATGATTCTACTTACTGATTACATGTTATATAGATGCTTTAGAATGCTTAGTAGTTCTTTTTTGCTCATGTCACCTAACAGTGGAGGTCATAGGTGAGGAGTTGAGTATGGTGTTTCTTATTTATCTAACGGGAGTTGCCATCAGTTTGCCATATGGCCCTTTACACATTATCCACCCTGGGAGGGCGAGCGACACATGGCTGGCAGAGCTCCTCGACCTCTGATATCAGTTTCATGACTTTCTGTGTGTTTATTCACAGCTGCGTGTCATAGGATGCCACCCACATAATCTGTCTTGAGTAGAATGTTCTGGATGCCTGGCCTGCATCACTGTCCCTCCTCTGACCTAAGTAATAGTAAATCAAACTTGTCTGTCTGTTTGAAAAATCATTAACAGTCCCATCATTCCTTTAACCTATGCTCTAAATGTGATTGGATGGAAATACCAGGGCCTTAATATGTCAATATGAGGTTTGTGTTCTAGGTTGCAAGTGAAACGAGGAAGAGGCTGAAATGCTCTGATCTACAGTGACATGATTGGAGGGACTGAGTCATCTGAGATGAAACCTCTCTGTGTTGACAGCTGTCTCTGTGTTATAACACTCAGTGCACAATGCTGCTATTTTCACCACTCCAGATAGTCTGGAACTGAGGTAGCACCTAAATCCACACTGAATGCAGATTTAAACCTCAACAGCAGTGCCAGTAATCATTGTTTAAAAGGGATAGTCCACCTAAAATTGAAAATGGTCATTCTGTGAATTACGGAATGTTAATTTTTGGATTGTTGACCTGCCAGTTAATGTGAGGGAATTCATTCTGCAGGAATGAGCAGCATCTGTAGACAGAACAGCATCTTTATGGATGTCCATCCTAAGGTCAGCACCCAGGGGGCATGCTGACGAATTAATGGCCAGCAGCTCTGTCACATTCCATGGGCTTTAGGTTGAACCGATGGACTGTTTTTTCTGTAGGGTCACACAAAACCATTGCGTGGCCCCAGGGTATCATATTCTGTACATATTACAGTGCAGAGGAGAGCATAAGACTTCTTTTTGAAGTAATAGTTTAAAAAAAAAAGTGTATTTCCACAGTTTTATCCAGACTCTGAAGACATTAGCTGGAGTTTTGGCCAGAGGTTTTAGATGGCAGTATTAAACCTTCAGTATATATTAATAAGTTTAAAGAAACATTAACAGTAAACAATCTGTTAGTTCTCATATAATTCAGCTTGAAATTAAGTAATTAATGTAAGCAATGTTAACGTTTTTATGGTCATCCCATTAAAATAGATCCAGTCATCTGCTGCTAATATACAGTAAATGGCATTCTGGCAAGGTATCGTATTTACATTTAGTTTTCCAGATGGATTCTCTAATCACAACAAAGCAAGCTCCCTTGCATCTGTGAAGGACATCTGTGAACGTTTTTTTTTATTTTTTTTTGCAAAAACAAAATATTTCATCAGTTGAGCCTGATTAGATAGAATATTAAAAGGTAAGATCAGATTTGATTAGACTACTATTATTTTACATTTAGTTGTGTGACTGTTTGGCCATTTTTATATTTTAAAGGGGTCCTATTATGCTCTTTTACAAGGTCTTGACTTTGTTTTGGTGGTGTACTAGAACAGGCTCTCATACTAGTTTGTTTGAAAAACACATAATTTCCCACATATTTTACATTATTACAACACCCCTCTCCTCAGTCTGGCATGAACAGCTCAAATAGTTCCTGTATCAAATGAAATAAGAAATGTGTTGTGATTGGTTAGCTGGGCCAATGTGTGTGTTATGATAGGCAGCACTCGGCGCCTGGTAGGGAAATGTCATTGGCATGAACAGGCCGCCTGCGAGCTGTCAGTGTAAATTTGTGCGTGATTTACAAATCAATTTGAGTGCGATTTCTAAGCTCGTCTGTCTTGGGAAAGCTAGCGTGTCTCTGACAGTGATGACACTCATTGCCTTCTCTAGTGCAGCTCAGCCAGGTCTCATCCCATTCGTCGATCTTTGTGATATCACAAATCCTGGAAAATATGCATTGTAGTCCAAACGAGTCCTTCGTTCTAGTTTATGAAAAGTGATTTCTGTTAAATAAAATATCTCCTTTTGAAGTGGAATTTGAGCTTTGTAACTTTGCAGATGTTTTTTATGCTCAAACAGCAACATTACAGACTAACTAAAGTTGAAAAAGTGAAAAAGCATAATAGCACCCCTTTAAAATAAGTAGGTCTTTCTACTTAAAGCAAACAACATACATAACAATAAAACACTCATCATGAGCAGTAAGCTTAAAGGTAACATATGAAAATCTGACACTTCCAGGTTTTAAGTGCTATAATCAGGTCCCCGGTGCATCTACCAACCAATGAAACGTGAAAAAGATTAACCCAGTAATTTTGGTCTGGTGAACCTTTTTCTGCAAGCGTCTGAAAAAACGAGCGCATCTGATTTTGCTCACGTAGTGACATTGCAAAGGGATCTCATTATAATATACCGCCCCTTAAAGTTTCCACCCACGGGACCGTCAATTGATATCGCAAGCGACAGTGGTGTACTAGTTCTAACGCCATGGCAAAAGTCTCCCTTTGGCTGCACAGACGAGCACAGAACACTGTTTGGAGTCCCAGCCTCAGAGGAGACAAGCAGTGGATTTATTGATTTATTTACTGTATATTGCTGCTGCCACACAAATCTAAAATAAACATGCAATTTATTTCCCAGCTGTTTACCTTCACAGACATAACCAACTGTTTTTGTAACTCTCTTGTTTTTAACCCAAGCTTGCGTGTGAATGAGAACTTCGTTTAATACTCACATGCTGTGACATTGTGCACTCAGAAAACTGTATATCAGAAGTTTAAACTAATATGGTTTAAAACGCATGATTTCAGTGTGATAAACATGATAAACATAACCAAAACACATGTTTTTTATAGGTGGTAAATGTTGTGGTGGACCATCTTTATTGTGGAGGGGGGGGGGGGGAGCAGATGATTTTTTTTTTTTGAAGAAGGCATGAAAAAATGTGTACTGCTTCCACTCAGAATAGGCATTGAAATGATATAATATATGGTCTGTGGGGTATTTTGAGCTGAAACTTCACAGACATTCTGGGGACACCAGAGACTTATATTACTTATTGTAAACAGGGCATAATATGTCTCCTTTAATAATTTCAATGTCTAACTTGTCTTTTTATGCCATTTGCAAATGCTTTTCCAAGTTATTATATTTTTTAATTTACATGCTAATTATAATTGTTAATGTAGATTAAAAAAAAACAAAAAAACATCACAAACCTGGTTTGAACGGTCGGACATAAAGTTTTTTTTTTTTTTTTGCTGTGTTCTTATTTTCTGCAGTGTTATATTGAAAGTATTAACCTGTTTTGCTGGTCACTGTGTTTTTAGTTGGGTAAATACAGCATCATCTGCAGCTCTTGTTGTGCTTTCTGTCTGTATACAGATTCTTACAGTAAATGACCCTGGGCATTTGTGGCATGTTCTGCTCTGTTGTTCTGATGTGTTGTAGAAACGGTAAAATAGTGCTGCTGTTTTGAGTATGTCTCGCGGTCCAGTTGGAACCAAGCCGAAGTCTAGATCTTACTCCACTGTTGAGTGCAAACACTCACATCTCAAAATTTAATCCACAACTGATTGAAAGAACCAGGTCACCTCCTTAAATCTTATTTTCTTTTTTGATACAACATTACACTTGTATATACATCACAATATGTAAGAAAAGATCTGTCACAACTTCTGTTTTATCGCAACGGTAAAAAAAAATTGTCAGATCTGTTAACTTGACACAGTGTCTTGAAAGTGCACTGGTCAACAAGACATTATTAATGGGGATTTTCACAATTCAGTATTCGCGGGAGTAAGAGTTGTAATGGCAACTGTTTTTCGATTAATTGTCTAGTCCTACCTGAGGTGCAGTGAAAAGACTTTGTCGGGCAGTTTATGACTTCTGGTGGATTTATTGTCAAAAGCTGTGGTAGAGCATTTTATGAAGTGGGATCATGTTAAGTTTTTTCAGCCGCATGGATCATAGAGGAGTCCTGATGGGTTCCTGTGTTTGCATAAGAATGCCTTTCCTTGGTGCATTTTATGGTTTCCATGGGAACTAATTCAGATCTGACTATGAAATATTTCTCTAAAGAGAGAGAAGAACAGGAATGTTTTTCTAAATCCCAGAAAATCAGTTTAATTAAAGCTTCATGTTAATGTGGAGACAGGCTTGATCAAAAATAACACATTTCAATACTATATTTTTTGTAAATCACAAGATTAAACCAGTTTCTCATCACTCAACCTAAAGAGCAATGTTCAAAGTGCCAGTGTTCAAGCTCTTCAGTCATATTAAACTGTGATATAATTTTAACATTGAGAAAACCACACACTTTACCTTTAAAAACACATAGTCTTTGTCTCAATTTTTCTTGCTCACTCTCTTTCCTCTGATCAGGATCACAGGATGGGAGTTTGCATTATTCATTCCTGGCGGAAGACATGACAACCAGCCCATAAATCTACAAGCGCTTCCTCTTCTCTGACTGTATGATTATAAAGGAAAACAGGAAGCCCTTGTAAAAGCATCAACAATAGACTGTCTACCTTCTATACAAGTCACAGTGACTTTTTATGTCTTAAAGGTGATGATATAGAAACATAATAGGATAGCGTGAGATGGCCACTAACAGATAAAAGATAAAAAACACTGATATTTCTATTTGATAAATGAAGTTAACCAACTAACATTATACATATTCTTTTGGTTTCTGTACCCAATATTTAAAAAAATTACAAATACAATGAAAATACAGGTATCAGTACTCTGTATCGGCAAGTACCAAAAATAAAAGTATTGGTATCGGCTGAGTACTAGGAAAAGTGTCTGAGCATCCCTAACTTCAGTGTACAGTTTTTTATTAGTTGCCTTGTCAACAGTTCTAATTTTTATTTAATTTTTTGCGTCTAATAGTTTAATTCGAATAATTTAATGAAGAAAAAATGAAGAAAATAATTTTCAGTTGCCGATAAGATTTGTGTAAGTTTTACTTTTAGTTAACAATGTTAGCAGTGGTTCTTAATGTTGCCATGTGGTTGCTGCTGGAGTTGCGTTTTTGCTTCAGGTGGCGTTTACACTGGCAGTGATTTTTAGTGAAAAAGCTCATTCATTTTAAAGCAGTTGGCAGTCTCTGTTTAAAACAGATGCAAGTACATGGTCAGATTGTAGAAGTCAGAATGAGATTCAGTGAGAGACTGTGTGCAGCTGTGTTTATCATGTGTATCAGTCTCTGTTACTGATCCAGCTGTGGGATCTCCTCTCAGATGGACAATATCTAAAGGACAAGATTTCAAAGAAATCCCTAAAGCCATTGCTTCCAGGAGGATGCAGTTTACCAGAGCATGAAAACAACCTTTTTTTTCTCGTTCTCTCTCCTCCCTGTGGCTTATCACAGTCTTTTCTAGATTAGAATGTGCCTTTGAGAGAAAAATAAAGTGGTATTGTCTGGAGTCTAGTGTTGTCAGAAGTAGAATTTGAAATAAAAAGCTACTTACGTCAGTGGCTGTGTTGTATATTGTCCTTTTATTAGTTTCACATGCAGTTTTATTGCTGAATGACATGCATACTTACAGTGAGAGAGCACAACACTTGTCCTCTGTCTTTCTGCCTCTCTGTAAAAAGACACAAAGGTGACTTGACTGACTCAGAAATGTAGACGTAAAGCAGCACTGAGACAAACAATGTTTCTCTGTTAGCAAGATCAGCACTGTAATCAGAGCTGTGCCATTAAAGCGCTTAGCACTGTAGAAGTACCATTCTGACTGTGTACTTTGATAGCCGATCATAAGAGAGCTTTTTATTTAAAGAAACACTGTTTTAAGAACTGAGACAAGTAGAGCTAAGGAGTCAAAAAATGCAGAAAAAAGAATATTAGAGTGATGCACTGGCTTTTCATAACATATTTAACACTAAAAACTGCTTGTGTAAATCTCAACACCCTCATTGTCACAATGAGACTTTGCAGAATTTTTCTTCTGGAGAGTTTTCCTGTTAAAGCAGGGTTTTTTTGTGCTGAGCGGCTGTGTCTATATCTGGTTTGGGTAGGTTTTGTTTTTGTGAAAGGATGCAAAAAACACATATAAATGTTTTTTTTTTGTGTGTGTTTTTTTTATTGTAATCTTTATGTACAGGTGTGTTTTTATTTATGTCTAAGTTTGAGCTGCAGTTCTGTACATTTTCTTTGATAACAGGTGTAAGTTATAAAATGGTGACCAGGAGTGGGCCATTGGGAACTTTTACAAGCTTGATAATAACAAGATTTAATTTATGAAGAGGGGAATCACATTTACATCCAAATGGTAAAATTAATCAGCATGGAACAGAACCCTAATGCTTAAGTGCAGCTGTAAATGGCCTAAATCATCGAAATAAATGAAATCTATTTCATCTATTTTCACAGAAGCTCTGTGTAACGTGTGCTGAAAGTAAATAACAGTGATCTCAACCTCAAGTCTGTATCATCTAGGGTTGCCACCCGTCCCTTAAAATACAGAATCATGTCGTATTTAAAGGTAAAATTATGTAATATTTTAGAAAAGAGAACTTTATGTAAGTTTAGAAAAACCTGGGTAAATTGTGACAGAATTTTCCTTTTTTTTTGTGGTGAACCATACCTTTAAAGTGACAGACACATCTGTGCTTCTAAAGGTATAGGCCTATTGTTTTATTAAAATTTGGATAGTCTGTTAAAGGGATACTCCACCCCAAACTGAAAATTTTGTCATTAATCACTTACCCCCATGTTGTTCCAAATCCGTAAAAGCTCTGTTAGTCTTCGGAACACAATTTAAGATATTTTGGATGAAAACCGGGAGGCCTGTGACTGTTCCATAGACTGCCAAGTAAATAACAGTGTCAAGGTCCATAAAAGGTATGAAAGTCGTCATCAGAATACTCCATCTGCCATCAGACGTGCATCTGGGTTATATGAAGTGGCGGGGAACACTTTTTGTAAGCGAAGAAAACAAAAATAATGACTTCATTCACTAATTCCTTTGTCAACAGTCTCCTCTGTGTCACTCCATATCACCGTATGCTGCGTATGCTCTTCTGTATCATCCGCGCCACAAGGATGCATTGTTTCTACGTGTATTTAGCTTTGATTTGAAATAAAACAGCACGTCCTTGTGGCACGGATGACACAGAAGAGCATCATATATCATAATCATATTTGTCATTTGCCATTTTAAAAAGTAAAAAAAAAAAATAGATAAATTATTTAGATAAAAACGGGACAAATAATTACAGAATAATGTAGTCCTAATTTAAGCAATTGAGTAAAAAAATAATAGGTTCCAGGTAACAGCTGCAGAACTGTTGTGAATGAGTGTCCCTTATTTTGCCTCACTGAAGCTGGCAACACTAGTATCATCTGAAACAGTTTAACAGTTAACAGATACATTGGATGACATGCACCTTGTAAGCCTGATGATATTGTATAATTATTCTGCTGTCATTGAGGTGCTTTTAGAGTTCAGCATTTCTCTTACAAGTGAACTAGTTGAGACAAAGTCCAAATATAGCTTTCTCCAAAAGGATTTTATCATGGTAAATACATAGAAGATTAGCAGCTAAGCAGTCAGTTTATGAAGACATAAGCTGTTTATGCCCTACACTGGTTTATTCAGTGTACCGAAGCATCTCCTTCATTGACTTCCATTAAATGGAATAGCCTCTTGTCTTTCTGTTGAGTGTTATGTCTTTTTGAGCAGACCTTAAATGCTTTATCTGAGAGAGGTTCTCTGGATGCTTGTGTATGAAAAGGAGGAGAGAACAAAAGAAAGAAAGGTGCCTGCAGTTGTCTCACCTCCTGTTCCTCATGAGTTCCTCTCAGAGCATCTGTGCTCACAGCACTGTGCTCAACTAAACTACTGTTATTCATTAAATTGTACAGATCCCCTGTTCCGTGTATGTTTGTGAATTAAATATTCTGACTAATTTAATTATGCTTTCAGCTACCATTAAGACTCTGAACACCGTTTAGCACATTTTGCAATATTTCTAAATCCATTCCACAGAATTATGCAGATTTTTCTCTCTAAATCAGCTCAGAAAATGCAAAAAAGATTTCATCTGGGTCTACTCATGAGGAAAGTCACGATTTGGATTGGGTTCACTTCTCAGATACAACACATTCACACACAAACTCACTCCACTGACAGATTCTTTATGCAATAGCACATTTAAAGGGATAGCAAAAAAATGAAGTTTGTTTTTTTTCTAAGGAATGTTCAATAATAAGGATTATATGACAGGGTCAGCGTGAAAGATGATGGGGATGAAAGTTTTATCATTTGCATTTGTGTTTAAGCTTTGCCAGTGTAAATATTCAAGTAATTTTAATCATTCAAGTGCAAGAAAAAGGCCTTGCATAAATTATAGCAGAATATTAAATTTGTGTTAACTCCCTTTAATGTCAACACACCTTCCAACAGGATCCATGATTCAGTGTAAGTGAGGGTTAATAAGGGCCTAATAAAACAGCATTAATTTAGTACTGCTGGACAGTTAGCATGGATGTTAAGGAGGTTTAGCGGTGAGTCAGCACAAATTCAAATGATGACATCACTGTCTGGCCATGAAAATGTATCATCTGTGCTTATTAACTCTCTCATCTTCTCCAACTCGTATCTTACTCCATCATGTCAAATGATACCTCATGCAATGCACCATTTTTTATTTTTTTGGCAAATTTTCACTTAGCTGTTAACCCGCCTTTGGTGACTTGATGTAGCCAAATAAATATTTCATTGACATTTGATCTGAAGGCTCTCCTAACACGCCTGGCAGAGATTACTTTGTAATTCTAATGAGAAGTCGTGTGTGTGTGTGTGTGTGTGTGTGTGTGTGCGCGACAGCTCTCACAGACAGGCCTCTGGGCCGGTGCTGTAAACAGACTTTGACCTCCTCACCCTGCTCTAGTTAATTAGGCCGGCTTACGCAGGGTTTTCAAGCTTTGGGATTTCATGTTTCAGATGAGTACCTAACAGATAAAATACACTACAATATTCCTTTTAAAACAACTGTTTTTGGTGTTGAAAATTCTGTCATTTTCTTCAGTGCAGCTCGGAAGTAGAAGAATGTCTCTTTGTGTTTCTATTGCTCATACAATAGAAATCAATGGAGTCCAATTTTAAGCCTAGGACAAACCAAAGAACTTGCAGCGCTGAAAGCAGACTGTTTTCGCCTTTCTTTGCTCTGTCTGTGCTAAAAATTTGGGCTTGAACACACTGTGAAGACAACAGCCTATGGCCAACTAGCAAACGTATGTTTCACACCTATGTGAGAGGAAATAGCTACCAACAGAAATGGCAGAAGTCTCTATTCGTCATTCAAAAAGAGAACCAGAACTAGGACAGTGGATATACAAACACTGCAATGCTCACTTGATTGAATTTGAATAATAGTGATCATGTTCTTCATTCCAGAAGACATTCCATGTCGTTAAGAAAATATACACATATTGGAATGCTCAGGTAAGATGGAGATGTAAAATTAGCTTCTGTGTGCACTCTTGACAATTTGACATTTGCTTGCTTTCATCACTTTCGTTTTTCTTCTCGTGCTGGTTCACTAAGCTGAACAGCCAATCAGAGTGGTCCTTCTCACCATCTACCCAATGCTAATTCAACATGTTCAAAAAGCCGGTGATGGGGTTTTTCAACTATAGTGCCGACAACGTGGAACATGCCACAAAACCTGAACAAACACTCCAAATGACAGTTTGCTGTTGGCCAACAACTGTCTGTGTGCTTTTTTTTTTTAGACACCTTTGACTTCCATTGTATGAACAAAAACATTGTTATAAATGTCTTTTGTCACAGTAAACTAAAGATCTCAATACAATTAAGATTTAGTTTGGGATCTTTTGCTATTAAGCCACCGCACAGAAAATGCCCTGGCAACTGCCCATAAGACCTTAGCTTTATGGCTGTTTCTTTTGTGTGCTCAAGTGTCGCTTTTCTAAAGAACATTTTGCTTCATTCATAATGACATTGCATGCTATTTGCTTTGCAGAAACATGTAATTAAAACTTTGGCAATGCAAAAACACAAGAACCTTAAGTCTTTATTTTCACATGCTTTTTAGAGGGCAGCCGAACTGCTCTTTTGTTGACTGTTAAGTTAATGAGCGGAGTGGAATATGCGTGTCTTGAAGGGATGTTTCCTGTGTCTGAGTGCAGTATTCTCTGCAACGCTAATACTTTTTGCTCAGGTCATTGATGCCCAGCCATGCACAGAGCAGAACCACAGGAAATAACAAGGCTCTTCTGCCGCCAGCACTGCTTGATCCGATGCGTGGCGACAGCCATTTGGAAAACAGTGAGTTTCAAACACATAGGGATTAATTCTTTTTGCTTAATTGAATAATTATAGAATATGCGCCAGCCTGCTTTTCATGTCTCAGTGGCTGACTGGAATTCAGAAGACCCTCATGGAGGAATTGTGTGTACAATAACCCTCCCAAGGGCCCCGTGTGGCTCACTTATGCACAGTGCCTAATGTTTCAGGGGGCCCTTTGTGAGGACAAGGGTTCAGAGAGGTTAATTTTTTCACCCAAAAATAAAAATTTTGTTGTCATTTAGTCAGTCTCAAGATCTTCCAAACTTGTGAGTTTTTTTCTTCGGTTGAAGATATTTGGAAGGAAATTCAACAGTTGCTGGTGGAAAATGCTATGGAAGTCAGTGGCTACCAGAAACTAATAAACTAGCAAATTAATAATTTCAAATGCATTTCGAAAGCATTAAAAAAACATTTGCTATTAGCATTTCTTTGTAAATTCAAGTACTGCTTGAGAAATGACTAATGATGATAGTGCAGTACACGGTGCAGCAGTGAAACTTATATGAAACATCACCGCTAGGCTGATGGAAGCATGGCACATTGGCTTTATTGTGAAAGTGCTGGGATGGTCCTGTTTCTCTTGTTCTCTGCCTTTTCCAAATAATTCTACCTGCTTACCCACCACACAATAAGTGCCTGCTGTGTGTAAAATGAGAAATGGTGAGGAAAACGTTAGTTGTTTAATTAAATTTGTAGATTAGATTTCAATATCTAATTTGGTTGATAAATGTCAGAATCAGGTGAAACACACATTAAAGGGTCATTGTCGGTCGTTACAGTGGGGCCTCATTGATACACACTGGAACACCATTGAAGTTAAATAGATGTTAGTGAATGGATTTATGAGACTTCATGTCACAGTTGGCCATTTCTACATTTGCATTTCAGTTTATAATGTTCGAAGAGGATGTTAGCATGCTGGCAGCTCTCTGTGTACAGTGCCTCGGGCCACCCTGCTTGGCAAAGGAAGGGCAAAACTAAATCAATAGGTCACAGTCGATCAATGTTGTCAGCAGGGAGTTCATGCATGGCTTTTCGACCTAAGCCACGTCACTCTGTCAACATTTGCTTGTATTTCACTCTGCCTGAAGAGTGTTTGATATGGCACTGTGTGCCTCTTCAGACCTTCAGATGGAGTCACACGCTCTGCCATCAATCATGTGTGAATCATATCAGACATGACACTCAATGTGTGTTTGGAGTGTTTTTGCACCCGATATGTGTTGCACACATACACAATTATTTGATATTTTTAATATTTGACAAATGAAAATAAAAAGGTTGATTTTTATATTTCAAGTTACAAATTCATCAGAATCAATACATAATATTATATAAATATATTAATTATTTTGAATTATTTTTGAAAATATAAAAAAAAATATATATATCTAAAAATAATAATTTGTTATTCAAATTCTAATTTTAATTTTTAATCCAAATAAATAATGAAGCATTATAAGTTTTTTGCTTACACTACAGTTCATATGTTTGGGGTCTGTCTTTTCTTCTTCTTAACAAAAATACATTTATTCAGCAAGAACACATTCAACTGATCAAATTTACAGTAATGTTGTTCTTTTGAACTTTCTATTCATCATGGAGTCCTGAAAAAGTATCACCGTTTCCTCAAAAATACTAGACAGCATGGCTGTTTTCAACACTGATAATAAAAATGTTTCTTGAGCACCAAATCAGCATATTAGAATTATTTCTGAAGGATAATGGGTCACTGAAGACTGGAGAAATGAAGCTGAAAATGCAGCTTTGCCATCGCAGGACTTTGTTACATTTTAAATGTTATTAAACTACAAAACATTTTGATTTTAAGTTGTATTAATATTTCTCGCCATTACTGTATTAAAAATAAATAAATGCAGCCTTGTGAAGCAAAAACATTTTTAAAAAATCTTTGAACGTTAGTGTAACTGTGATAGAAATTTCTACCATATGTAGTTTAAAATAACAGGTATGTGTTACCCTCTAACCATACAGGAATATAGTGTGTGACAAATACGTTCATTGTAGAGAAAGTGTCTTGTTGTAAATCCAGTGGAGTGTGATCTAGGTCTATCATGAATACACATCGAGGAACATTGTGCATAAGTCTTCTGGGAGCAGAGAATGACCGGAGGGCATCATGACTCTCTTGTAGCCGTCACACATACTGCATCACTGATTTGATCTGTGCCTTCCTAATTTTATCTCTCTAGGAGATCGGACAGTGTCAGCTACATTTCAAAACCTAGTGAGCTTCTGAGCTGGAAAAAATTAATAAACCTATGATGCATCTAAAAGGTCGACAGCTCACTAGATTTTGGGAAGCAGCCAGTGTCATTCACACACACACACACACACACACACACACACACACACACACACGCACGCACTAACTTGTGTACAACAGGAGGACAGATGTAATGGGATTTGTAAGGTTACAGATTAATACAGGATAGCGGTAAAAACGGTGAACATGTGTGGTAAAAGTGCTGAGTCAAACCTCTCGCTTGTGCTGATAAACGAGCCAAAAACACACACTGAGTGTGTTTGAAGCACAGGCCTCCGCACAGGATGAAATGCTGTTTCTCTGGCCTTCTTCCAAAGAAGAAAGGAAACAGGTTTGCAGTGAAGAGTGGTAAGGTGGTAGAGGGCTGGAAATGTGATTAGAGTGTCAGCAGGGCGGTGAGCAGACGGATGGTAATGCTTGAAATGGAGCCCCATGTCTCATAAATATTCTTTGGGGGAGGCTTTATTGGGTAATACAGACTGCGTGTTTGTGTCATGGCGATGCAGGTCACACACGCACATGCATATATGCTATGCATATACTTATTCTTTATTATTGCTATTTTTTTAGATTCTTTGCGAGTGTATTTTTTTATGTTTCTGTTCTTTTACATTTACACTGCAAAAATACAGAAACACAGACTTGCCTGACCTCATGCCCTCATGTAAAAGAGGGGCAGCTGTGGGGCTGGACAACTGATGAAGTATTGTATAGGAATAATGAACTGGAGTGGCCACAGTGCAGTTTTAATAGTAGTAAGTTCTCATTTTCTCTCTTAGTAACAAGGCATGAGAGTTTGAAGTGTGATTAGATGTCATCGAGTGGTCAATCAGCCTCCCGGTGAGCTGATAAGCACTTCGCGCCTTTGGTTCTCACCCAGACGTGACCTCTAATAGTGCTGGTTTAATGAAGCTGTAACGGCTTTGCCTTCAGGTTGGTAGAGGCTTGTTTGTGATATTATTCATTTTACTGTGACTATCCTACAAAAAAACTAGTTTTTCATCATTTTTTTTTTAAATTTAAGTGCTTTTTGACATGAAAAATGTCACAATTAAAAAAAAAGTAATTTAATAAGAATTCATATTCCTAGTGCAAAATAGGTCTGTCCTGATATTTTATTTTCCCTACACAATTATCGTGGTAAAAAGAAATCATGATAACAATGTTATCTCAATATCTGTAGAAATTTTGAAAAATACTATTAAGAATTTTATCAGAAAAATTTTGTTTTAAATTTGTTAATTTTGTATCTTCTCTTTGTGGCCAATGAATCACACTTAAAATACGAGTGTAGGGAAGTGGAGAAAGGTTTTTAACCTTAAATGTTCAAAAGCATATTAAAAAACTAACACTAGTTTTTCTAAACTTTTTTTATTCTATCTATTTGTTTTCTTTTCATTTATTATACAATTAACAAAGCAAATAAGGCCTCTATTTCTATCTGTTTTTTTTTAATTATATAATAATAAAAAAAAAAACTTGCTATGCGTACTGCTTTAAACTAACTGAGATTTGTTATAGTACCCCCCCCCCCCAAAAAAAAAAAAAAAAATTCACATTTGTAATGTGTGAGTAGTGTGTCTTACATTCGCGTTTTGCGTGGCAATAGTAGCTACACGCTGCATAATTACTGGTTGTGTATGATTTATGATATTAATTTTGGCATTGTGCATAATTCTACTGATTCCCGGAGTTTTCACGCGTGTAATGTGGGAAATTCCTGCAAGTATTTCAACGTGAAAGACGCTCGCTACAGACAACGGAATATATCATTTTGCACATGCTTTTGAGTCCTACAAATTTAAACATTCAAGTGCTTAATTCAGTACTTGCTCGCTCTGTGACTGCGAAGGCCTTTCTGTGAGGAGCTTCACACCCAAACCACACGCACATAGAGACGCATCTGAGAGCACACGCATTTGTTCATAAATGGCCACATACATACCAAAAATATGTCAAAATGCCCGTCTTGATGAGTATTCATGTAAACAGTTGATTTATACTAAACATTGTAGGTATGCAGGCTATTAAGTTAATGTAAACAGTTGAGAAACAAAACTTGTGTAACAGTTTGATCCGTGCATGAGGTCTTAAAGAGACAGCAACCTAAATAAGCCTGCTGCTGTCATTAATGTTTATTTATACATTGAAGACTAACCAGTGTTATTTTAATTAGATTATTCTGTTTCTGTGGTATTTCTGTACCTGAATATTACTGTTAAACCTACCAGAAAATCTTAAAGCACAGTTCATTTTAGTTGTATCTTGTTATTGTATCTGTTTGTGCCATTTCTTGTCATTAATCTATTCTTACTTTATTACTGACTGTTTACTTGTCTTTTTTAGTTAAAATAAATTCAATTCAGAGTTTGAAAGTTTTTTTTAAGTATCTTCCTCACAATTTAAATATGACTCAACATTATAAATTGTAAAACACAAATACACTGGGTGACGAAACATTTAGTCAGGATGATTGTAGTTTAAAAATATGTCTAAAAAAAATACCCTAACTCCCCCCTCAAATTAAAAATTCCCCCTCATAAGAGCCACCTAAAGGGGGAATCCCCCCCCCCATTTTCCAAACCGAAAGTCAGGCTCTTATCATATAGTACTAAAATAATTTAGTACATTTTAATTTCATTTTCTTAATATCATGCTTAGCATACTGGTATATTGCGACACCCCTAGTGTAAAGTATAGTTTATTTTTATTCTTTTGATTATGGTGGTATATAATGTTCTTGAGAAGCTTTTTGACTGTTTTAAACCCTGAAGTGAGTGAGAATTCTGGTAGTTCCTCAGTGTCATGATGTCTTTTTTAATCCACTACTACTGAGTGCAGCTGGAGATGGAGAATTGAACGTTTGAGTCTGATTACATTGAGAAGGGTTGAGACAGATTACCTGTCTCTGATTGCCAGTGGACTGGGCTGTCTCTCTTTATCTCTCTTTCTCCTGATTCCTGTTCCCTTTAAATCTGTTACACTGGCACAGAAACTTGGACAGACTTACTGCTCATCACCCACAGTGCCTGCCAAGACACTTCCTTTATGTAAAAGGGCAAATAGAGGACGTTAGTTTAATTCTTTCTCATGTAGATTATATTCACTCAAAAGATTTATATAGATATATAGTTTTTGTCTTCTTGGGGGATCTCACTTCATAACACCTTTAAACCTAATCCACAGCTTTTCTCCATTAGCTTTACTGATTTGTATTGTTGAACCAGTCCATACCAGTTGGGCGTCAGTGTTTAATCTACACCCCGCCACTGAGGTTATTGATGCCAGCTGGAGGCTGTAATGATCGTGTGTGCTCTGCCCACTGCGGAGAGAAGCACAGCAGGCATTGCATTGGGCAGCCCGGGGCTCCTAGCCACACGGACAACAGATCTCTCCACTCCTGCTCCATCAAGCTTTGCCCTGGCAGCAGTGCTTTCTGATTAGCTGTGGCAGCTGTGGCCAACAGGGCGGTGTGCCCAGCTGGCACAGGTACCTGATGTGGCTGCTGCTCTCAATAAAGAGCTGCTGACACCAGCTGGCCACTAGAGGACCAGCAAGCAGAGGAAAAAGGGAGAGATGACATCATCACATATAGAGCCATATGCACATGTTGGTTTTGAGTTTATTTATGGATCAGGAAGAACTGATGGATAATTGTTTTTGAATACAAAATATATATATATATATATATATATATATATACTCAGGTGTGCACATCCAAAACCAAAATCAATAAATGAAAAGGATGTCTGCAAACACAAATTACATCTCCAGATAATTTATTAATAAAATAGTGCAACTTTTCATCCAGTTATGTGTTCTTCATTAGAGATTGTGCCTGACACAGCCTTGACTGGTAAAAAAAAAATAGTAGTAAACTTTCTGGAGATATAATTTCACTGTGCAGACATTTATCCTTTTTTTCAATGCCCTTGTTGAGATGTACCAGTGTGACTTGATATATCTTTGAGAAGTGTGTGTGTTACACACATAACACTTTATTTATATAACATGTTTTACAACAATTTTTATAAGTGTTTTACAGAAGCATGTAAATAGGTTCCTAAACATTCTCCATTTCGATGTATCAAATTTCCAGATTTCTCTGTAAATTTTTCAGACCATATTTCAGACCATTAAATTCACAATCTGATACTCTCCCAAAACTGCAAACTTGTGTTGGTATGTCTACTGAAATTTTGGTACTGTGACAACACTATTTTGTAGTATTGGGAGAGTATTGGAAAATATGTAAGAGCTGTGGTACAAAATGTTGTCATTTGTTCCTTAAAAGACAGAAAGTCATACACTTTTAGAATGACATGAGTGTAAGTAAATGATGGCAGAATTTTCACTTTTGTGTGAACTATCCTTTGTTTGCCAATATTGTATTTTCATGGTCGGGAAAATTCAGCTGAGCATCTCTTCTAGTGCCCTTCCGCTTCTTGTTGTCTGTGAAAATTAAGTTTGAAAATGTTCACCGTCCTAGCATATTGTATGTATCATCTTCAGTTATTTGCTGTGGTAAATGCGTTCTACAGTGTGTGTAGTTGTATGTGTGTGTGTGTGTATTGGCGCAGACAGGAAATCATTAGCGCTGTCTGGGAGGAAAGGTGCAGAGTGACGCAGCTCTAATGGAAGCTAAGGTTGCTGTTTGCTCTGCCACCGACCCCTGGGGAGCGCCTGGAGCATCCATCCGCCTGTCTGTCTGCTGTCCCCTGCTCTCTGCCTGTCTCCCTGTCTCTGGCTCCCTCACTCTTCTGCTCTAGAGCTCAAACACCATGACTTCCTCCTCTGCTTTGGCTTTCTCTAGTTTAGTGACTCGTCACTCTGATCTCACATCAGTTTGGCTTTGCTCACCTCACAAGTTTGTTGATTTTCTGCTGAAAACCAAGATGCTCTTGAGGCAGTTCTGTCTAGTTTACAAAGCTTCGTCTGACCTGAGATCAGGTCTTCCCCTCCATCTGGAGGTTGCACTGTCAGACAGGGCAGTTCTTCCCCCCACTGTAAGCTAAACAGGTGTTTGGTTATTGCCCTGTACCGTTGTGGTTTGGCGGTTTATTATTGCTCGAATCTCAGCAGTGTGAGTTAGCGGGGGCGAGCACATGTCTTTGAACAATTGCCTCTTTCTGTGATGCTGCCAATGTATTGTTTTTCTTAAACCACCAATGAAGGGAGATTGTCAGAACAGAGCAAAAAAAGAGACGAGGAAAACGGCACATTACCTTGGAGGAATCGCTCACAGTCAGGCCAAATGTTGAGAACAGATTTGTGTAGACATCTTTAATATTTACTTTTTAAACCTTTTTTTTTTTTTTTTTTGCAGAAAGTTCAACTCCTATCTTGAGAAAATGTCTCTTTGAGACTGCATAACAGTATATTGTTTGATTTTTAAATCAGACTGTGGGTTATTAAAGTCTTTGCATTTTAAGCTTATGGCTTAGCCAGTCAGGATGCTTGACAAAGCCCCTGCAGACACATCTCGCCCACTTAAAACTAGCAGAGAGATTTACGTGAACTGCAAAATTTGTCGTCTTCTGTCTCAAATTTGAGACCACATTAACCCTAAAGCCTACTGTATCATATTTCATATGCACATTTCTAAGGCCTCTAAATTATCAGCATGATCAAAACTTTGCCGAAAACCTATTGTACGCAAATGCACTACGTCGTCTACTGGTTTATTTTTTGTAGCAAGTAAAAGGCCTTCTAGTGTCACTGACCCTTCAGGTTGTTACCCTGAATGTAAAAGTCTTCACGGTTAAATAGCTAAACAAGTCTGTTATAAGAATCAGAGACCAGAGACAGGAGTTATACTCAGTTAAGCCTGTTTTGGTGAAAGACACATTGACTGACATAATAAGACCGCAAAAGTGTCCTCTTATAAGATCAAGAAAGGTCCACTCAACCTCTCCGTCATACTGATGATAGGTTGAAGAACATGTTAGGCAGAAAGAGTTGTGTGTGGTGAGGGAAGCATTAGCTGTGTGAGATGGAGATGTGGGGCCGCTGTGATGGCTTGTGGTCAGTTCAAGTATTAAGATGGAAAGAGGAGAATCAGTGCAGGGCAGCAGGTAATGAAGTGAAGGCGATGAAAGAGATTCTGAAAAATGTATTATTGTTTCCACAAAAATATTTAGCAAAACAACTGTTTTCAACTGTTATAATAATAAATGTTACTTGAGCGCCAAATCAGCATGTCAAAATGATTTCTGAAGGATCATGTGACACTGAGAATTGGAGTAATTTTCAGCTGCTGAGAATTCAGGAATAAATTACACTTTAAATTTATTAAAATAAAAACAGTTATTATAAATTGCAATCGTATTTTACAATATTACTGTTTTACTGTGTTTTTGTTTAAATGCAGCCTTGGTGAGCATAAGAGACTTCTGAACTTTTGAACTGTAATTTCTTTATTTGTTTATTTATTGCATTCTGAACAATGCATCAGTCTAAGAATAGAGATCTTGATAAGGGTGGCAGCTGTAATCAACATTTGAACATAAATTATGCTAAAGATATCCAGGGGTTAAGATTCAGTTTGTTTGATTTTTTTTTTTTTTTGAGGTTGGGAACTGTGGTGGTCTTATACTGGTGCGTGTTCAGTAAACATGTATACACCTATTCCATTTGTCCGGAAGGACAAGAAATAAAACAAATCCTTTGTACCGGCGACTTTTGATCTGACACCATGTAATCCATCTCAAACTGTGGTACTGTAGGTGGCCTTCTTTTGACTATAACATCTGTTGGAGTGGTGCAGTTCTGCACTTCTGTTTGTTTTCATGCCATTATGGGAGTAAAGAGAGCTGATGCACGTGTTTGTATGGAGCACCTGTCCCATGATGCATGTGATATCTTTTTTCTGTAGAGCTGTGTGTGTGTGCTGTGAGTGCCTGCGCTCAACAGTCTGGCGATAAGAGACTGAGGGGAGGAGAAGTGAAATGAGCTGCTTTATTCTGCTGAAAATATGCTAATGAAATTCACTTAGGCTTTTTTCCCCAAATGTTTGCTCTCTTCTCTGAAGTAACGATTGATTTGATATTTTTTTCCTTTCCTGGAGGGTGCTTTCCTGAATTGTTCTTCTGCTACAGGGATCATGTGCCACGCGCATGAGCTAATGTTTTGCCCACTATTCGAAGAGTGTCTCAATTTGTGTGCATGCATACTTGAAATTAAGGCATGTGACTTGTTGCATTCCCAGCATCAGCTGCCAAGCATTAAAGATGTCTGCTGTCAGTGGTAGTGGTCTAGAAACACTCATTTTCTTTTACCTTCACGATCTTGCTAGAGATCTTATCAGGCATCATACTGTACTGTAGGTTTGTTTCAAAGTTAAATTTTATAATTTCATGGAAAGACAATCCAAGAATGCACTGTGATAAGCTCAAGATATGTACACAGTTTTGTGTCTTTTTGTCTGATTTTCAAATACATTTTTTTTGCCTCAGGTTTGTACTGTTGTGATTTACTGACAGTGATATAAAAAGCCCAGATTTTATATTTTATTAAAAATATACTAAGGCAGTCAACACAGTAATCAATTAAGCCAGTGGTTCTCAAACGTTTTGCAGTGGTGTACCCTCTAGGGAATTTAGCCTAACATTCTTCTGAGTACCCTCACTTAGACTGCAGTCACACCTTTTCCATTATGGGACAGTATTTGTCCCATTAAATTGATTTACAGGTGCATTTTTACTGTTATAGAGGCAAAGTTTTTCTAGCCTTATTAAATGTACGTTATGTTTTATGTCATATTCCATTAAGTGTATTATTAATATAATAAATAAATTAATAAATGATGGCAAAACGAAGTGATACTTGTAGTTTCAAAACTAAAATCCCCAGTAGGTGGCTGCTATTCAGTGTCTAATGAGCAAGGCGTCGCTTCATTCATTCATTCATTCATTCATTCATTCATTCATTCATTCATTAATTCATTAATTCCTTCATTCATTCAGTAACAAAGCAAATAGTTGTAGTTATGAAAGGGTTATTAATCAGTACTGACTCTGTAAATCATTCAGAGCTGCAGATTCGTTCACTAACGAAACACCGATGTTGCTTGGAGACGCACACCAGGTCTGTTGCGGATATTTGTTGGAACCATTATTTTGTTCTGTCACAGATTTCGTTGGAACTATTAGTATTTCATTGTAAAATATACCAAACAATAATTGACAATATTGTGTTCAAAATTTGGGTTTTTTGTTGAACTGTTATATAAAATCAATGTCACATTTGGATATTCAGGGAAAATTGCATTTCAGGTTCCAGAGCGAAATAAGAACGTGACAGTGTTCGCTTTATAAAATGTATCTAATAATCTTTTATATTATTGAATCTTGAACTCAAGTTGAACTGCTAACACTTTGCAGTTTTAAATTATGCCCTACTGTAAGTGACAGGTATTTTATTTTTCAGTGATTTGTTCACCACAGCGTCTCATGCGCACGTATTCATTGCAAACAGCATGGCCTGTTCATTATTAAAAAAAAACATAGAATCACCAATACAGATGAAATGTTACACAATCAATTTAAATAATCTGTAGTCTGTGCCGTAGAGCGTGAGCCCCAGTCCACTCCAGTGCGGAACATTTTTGTTCATTATGATTTTTTTTTTCCATTGATATTGGAACGTACAAAGCCCAGTTAATTTAATAAACAATTGTTTAGCTTCAAATTGTGCTGAATGAGAGCGGTACGTGAGTCCATACTTTCAGTTCCATTTTAAATTAGGTATGGCTTGTTTATAGCTATTCTGGGCTTGTCTGCTTTCCTGGGCATAATAGGCTATATTTTATTAATAAACTGTGTACCATATTTTGGTTTTATACAGTCTTCGTCCATTAGCTTCCCTTAAGCATTTTCTATTTATTTTTTATTTATTTATTTTTTATGGGGGAGAAAAAGCTTAACGTTGCATTCATGGCTATCTGCTTTACTGACAGTAATGCCATTAATAAGGTTATAAATATTACAATTGTTATTAGTATTAATAGTATATATTAATACCGAATTGAGCCTCCAATGTCGCTGTTATAGTACATTAAGGCACATTAAGCATTTTAGAATCTCCCAAAACCATGCCGGAAATTATAAGCAAAGCTACATTTGAGTCCAAGTTTAAAATAAAACTCTTCTAAAGCTATGAACCGCTTCATTGTGAACGTACGAGCTGTATGAACCACTGACTTACAAGCTGTAAAGTAAACAGGAAGTGTTTGTCCGAACTCATCTGGTTTTGCGAGAAAACGCAAATATCTTTTGCAAGAGAGCGCAAAAGTTTTGCGAGGGAACATAAAGTTTCTTGAGGGAACGTAAAATCCACACACCCCAAAAAAGTTTTCCACCACCATGTGCCCTTAGGGGCTCCTTAGGTTCAATTCCTATGGGAAAAGTGAATGGCTAAAAAAATAAATTACCCAAGGCAACTGAAAAAGAGGACAAGTATGTTAAACTACGTATGTAAATACTAGACGACTCTAGGTAGTTGTAGATGTAGACAGCAAGGCAGCACTCTTGGAACAGAGCTGCTCAGTCTCTGACTCTTTGTACCAGCAGCATAAATAGAGCAGTCAGCAAAAGCAGTCTCCACAGCCCCTCAGTTCTCCAGTGTGTGTTTTTTGCAGGAAGTAGGTGGGTGGTATGTGAGTATTGATCGTCATTTGTTGTCAGAGATGGGGGTTGGGGGAGTATGTTCCCCTCACAGCCCTCCTGTTTCTCCACTTCGCTGAAGGCTATTATATCCACTCACTGGGCCATGGACAAGCATGCTGTAAAACACATGACATTTACAGTACTGACCTCCTTTTGTGATGAATCCCCTTTGTAAGGGCATGGAGGGCCGTTCTTTAAATCACATTCCTGGGATGGATGGGGATTCTGGACTGGGGGTCTTTCATTTGGAGCTAGACTGGCAGGGTTGTATCATGCACATAACTCACCTGCCCCAGCATGCCTGTCTCTAAAGGCCTTTCTCACACATGTGGGTGACCTCAGCTGCTTGTATCCAGGCTGACATTGTATTTTGATTTGTTACGGCTGAGCATTATGGGCTTGGAATATCAATCCTCTTTCTTTTCTGTAAGGCCATTATCCCTTTAGGTCTGTCGAGATTACATAATCATCTGTTTGTGATTGTTTGGTGCACTTTAATTTCTAATCATGTATTGCCAACAGAATGGAATCTCAAAAAGTACTTTTTTTTTTTAAGCAGTTCAGTATGAGAGTGAACCGTCTGAGTATGCCATCTGAGTTACATTTATTTATTATAATTTCATATATATTTCAAATAAAAATGCCATGATTACTTTTTTTTGCTTGTCAGTTTAAAAATAGTTTGACTTTTACAAACCCTGGGCCAATGCTGTTCACAGAGCAGAGGAGTGCAGTGCACTGGTTGCTCTATCGTGCAGCTGCACTCCTCCAAGGCTTCCTGAATGTGCTGTGGAGAGCCGGAGCAGTATCATTTCTCTCCGAAGGCCTCCTTTACACCCTCTGCATCCAGCTACCACTGATCATCCGGTCTCCATTGTGGCTCCAGTGGCTGTAATCTTTGTAAAATTAGCTTCCGAGATGCAGATTTCCTTTTCTTTTTGTTACATTTCCTTTTTGAATTAGCAGTTTGAGTGGGTTTTTATTCGAACCCATTTTTTCCCCTTCTTCGCCTGTCCTAGATGGGAAGCGATTTAGATGATGATTTTCAGTCTACAGCAGTTGAAACTCAAGTGTTGGAATGATGTCAGCGTCTTCATCATCTAGATTTACATCACACTCTAATGAAATCTCTACTGCTCTGTCTGTGAACACAATCAGTCAACCCCTTTATCACTTACGGTTAAATATCAGCTAATTCTGTCTGTGGGACGTTCTTGGACGTTCTCAAACACAGTTTATTAACAAAAGCATTGGGCACTGTTGAATACAAATCGGTTTCATATCCAGAGTTATTAATAATAAATAATATTTTTTTTTTTATTTCCCACCTCTGATTTTAAAGACACAACCCTGATGCCACATACGAGAATGTTTTTATAAAACTAAAGCACATTTGATGCAATTTATCAACAAATTGTCGTAATTCTATAATTTTTTGGTAATGCTCAGTTTGTTAGAATTATTAAAACTACCATTACAACATTTAGCTAAAATCCACTTAATGCCACTATTATTTTGTTAAGCAGTTTAGATGAATTTACAAGACACTCCCATGCTCGACAGAACATTTTATTTCTGGAATGCAAGTTCCTCCTATCTCTTGTTCTCTGTTTTACTACCTATAGTGCCCATATTTACTTCTCTCTTTGAAACACTAGAGGAGTTGACTCAGCACTGTGTTTATGGTGTTTGTTTTGAGTGGGGATTGTAAACATTAATCAAGACCTAAGCAAGCATTTAACATTCTTCATTAAACTGCCACATTGCTTGTTACAACAGTGAGGTCGTTCCATTTTCCATTTGTTTTATGCATTGACCTTAGCTACGCATATTGACACAGTACATGCACTAATTCATGTACACACACCTGTGCACACACAGACCCTTTGCCTAATGTATAACGAATGCTATTCTTTCTCGACATGCTATGCTTTTGAAATGACAAGGAGTGGCCTTAACATGGGCAGCAGTGCCATGCCCATTCAAACTGAAGGGGGAAAATTGGATTTTTAATGAAGAGGAAGTTGCACAATTGTCATTACAGCGATTGCACAATTGCAGTGTGGCCATGTTTCACCGACATGCAACCCTGAGCTGCAGGTACCCACGCACACATGATGTCTGAGGACTTATTTTCCACAGGAGAAACCCTACACCTACGCCATCATCTCTTGCTCACTGTAACAGATACCAGTTCTCACAAAACACCAGCGTTCTTCCCGTGCCAGCCTCCCTGCTGTCTGACCGATTCTCTCATCCTCCACTATATCCTTTTCTGTACTTCTCTTTTCTCTCATCTTCCTGCGTCACATCTTTCTCTGTGCTTCTTTTCCTGTTTTCACTCTTCGTTCCTTCCTCACCTCATATTTCTGCCTGCCAGCACATCTTCTCCTGTCATGCACTGCTGCAGAGGACATCTCCTCTGTCCATCATTATTTATGATCGTTCAGCACTCTTGCACAGAAAGACACTTCAGTGAAATATTCACCTGCTGAACTTGCTGTAAAGTGGTTTACCCAGACTTGTGTATCCTGTGTATGTGACCTGTACCCGCTGTTCTCATGTCTGCACTGGTCTTATCTAATCTGCCTGCTTCTTTCTGGCACCAAACATGGCATCCCTGCTGCGTGCTACAGCATGTCGCTGCTTGTGCTTGTCATCTATAGCAGCTGCTGGGAGCGAATGGCCGATGCATATTTACTGCACCATTTCGGTTTGCAAAGGCTCCTATAATGCTATGATAAATCAGCACAGCAGGGCACCTCAAAGGTTTCTCTCTGCACTGGATTTGTCAAATGCATTTTTCCTTTTCACTGAATATAGTGAGTTTAGTGTTTCTTTGAATAGCCCACCAAAAAAGAAAAATTCCCAAAGTTCCCATTGACACATTGATTCAATTACGTCCCTGTTTAATACTGTAAAGCTGTTTGGAAACAATTGCTGTCATATGAATCACTATACAAGTAAACTTGAATAGACATGACCAAGATATCTCCATTTATTAGTCAGCAGAAGTCCACCGAATGACATAGCCCAGGTCTTTTGTGAAAACTACAGATCGTATGCCAAATTTTTGTACCCCTGCTCATGGATAGTCTGATTCTACCCAGTAAATTATGGTTGTTGAAGTTTTCCTACCTTGTTTATACCACAGATCTTTGTTGGAAAGAAGATTTCGAGACTGGGCCGGTAAGATATTTCTCAGTCAGCATTATTTTCTCCCACAAAAGGAACAGTCAGTTTGTTTAACCTGTCAGTGGACATCAAACTCCATCGCCACTCCTTCAGGACTTCAGGACAGTTCAGATAAATGCATACTGTCTGATGCCTTGAATAAACAGATCAGTGCATCTGAATGTTTTTAGCGTTTGTGGTTGGTGTTAATACATCACGTCATTTATGTAATGTCTAGGGAACGTTTATGCCAAAAACAACATGAGGACCATGACAGATTGAGTATATAAAGCCTATTCAGATGTTATGGTGCTTTTGAGTGTCGTCTATCCACAGTTCCAGCAGTTTAGCATGGCCGAGTCCAGCTCTGAGCCCCGCGTGGCTGCACCTCGGCTCTCTGCCAGTAAGCAGCTTTGCGCTTCACGCCATCTGTTCCGACAGTTTGTGTTGGGGAAAACACAGCCCCTCTCGCACCCGTATTAGCAAGATACATTGATAATAATAAGCTCTCAACCACCTCTTCAATTTGCATTCTTCTCCAGTTTATATTCTTCTCCTTATTTATTAAGAAGTGTCTGTTTTTTTCTTGAAGGTCAGCAGACTGGTGTAAGTCGCAAAGAACATGAGATTAGATTTTCTTTAGGTTAATCGTCGTAAACCAATTATTCTTAATAATATGACAACATGTAAAGTCATGTTAACACCTTAAAACCATGTTGATTTATAATGTTAAAGTCATACAACACATAGATGTTTTTTTTCCAGCTCCCTGGTTTTTCTTGACGTCTGATTAGCTACAGCAAAATGATGATTTCTACATCTCATGTAATGTGGGTGTGTATAATGAGCTGATTTTTGATTGAGGTTAATTCTCTGTATCACTCGGTGGAAATTTATTGTTATAAATCCTTTATTGTTACTGTTATGGATGGTCTTGCTGGTGTTTCTTAAAAGCAATGAGCGACAAGACTGATGGTGCACCTATTCATCGTGACATGCCAGACAAGACCTTTTAACCTTGTGGCTTATTGCTTTAGTAAATCTCAGCAAATGCTCTGTTTAAAAACTCAGTTACTCGTGACTTGTAGGACAAAACTCCCCAGCAGTCGGTGTGTTTGTGTGCTTTTTAAATTTTAATTGTGTAAGTTTGAGTGAATGAGAGAGGCTTGATCTGTGTACTTGGCTAGAGCCGTGTGTATGATTTGCATGGCTCTATCTGAAAAATACTGCCTTCTGCCCAATGCTGGCAGCGTAGATAAATACAATTTTATATATATATATATATATATATATATATATATATATATATATATATATATATATATATATACATATATATATATATATACATATACATATACATACATATACATATATATTTACATACTGTTCAAAAGTTTGGGGTCAAGATATTTAAAAAAAAAAATTAATAGTTTTCAGCAAGGCTGCATTAAATTGACCTAAAGTGACAGTAAAGACTTTTTATGCCTTCAGTTATAGCCACAATGTAGCACTGCTGCTCTCCAAACACTCCTCCCTTAAACTCTGTCCTCCACACGTTCACTGCACCTGCAGTTCATTAACAGTTCAGCCAGAGAACTCGGATGACAGGAAGACAGCAGCCAGCCTGAAAGTGTTCTCTGCGGAGAACTGACCTGGGAACTGTACAGAGAGAGGTTCTGACAACACATTTTTCATAAAGTCTGTCTATTTTTATGTCTGCAAAATCTGTAGGTCAGAGTGAACTGGGTCGTCTGTAATGAAATGTAACTTGTGTACCTGAGGAGGAGGGTGAGCAATTCTTACCAACTCGCCAGCAGTATTTATTCTCGCTAGAGAATAAATGTCAAGCTTGAAAATATGGCCACGCTGCGCTTTAAATATGTAAATATCACACCAGCTCATTTTCACTCACTGTAGAGGAAAAAAAAAAAAAAAAAATATATATATATATATATATATATATATATATATATATATATATTTTTTTTTTTTTTTTTTTTTTTTGTACAAGAAAAGAGATGATCTGATCTATCAAGCTTGAAGCTAAAGCCTAAGAATATTTACATTTGGATTAAGTTATATTAATTTGTGTCTGACTTATTAAATTTTTATTTTATTTGCATACTATGAGAATTAAAATGTTCCTCTCTTTAATGTCTCATTTACTCAGATACATTTTTTATGTCCATGGCCGGTTTTATTTTAATTTTTAACTGATCGACAGATCTGTTGACATCAACCCATTGCACACAAACAAGCAAAACATGCTCCAGAGGTCTCTCTGCTGCCATCTTTTGTCAGGCCTGCAGAAACACTCAGAGCTCACGCTGAGAAGGGTTAAAGGCTTTGGGAAATCAGATCACAGTTATTCACAGAGAGCCAGTCTCTCCCCAGCCTCCACTCCCCACTGTTCCTCAAACACTCCGTCCGCACAGAACATTCATATCATTCAGTTCTTCACTCCTAGAAAGAGGCCAGGCTCTTTACTTGAGCCACTGATACTCAGCTTGTGGCTGTCGAGCCACGTACGGCTCTAATGACATTATTGAAACGGAAAATCTCACTTGTGGCTACTTGTTCTTGCTACGTATTACTATCAGTTTGAGTTGTTGTTGTTTTTTTTGAATGAATTATGGCTGTGTAAAGATTAAATCATAATTTCATTAAAAAAATTTAAAGGTTTGTACATCTCATTTACTATAATTAAATTGCAACATGGCCTGTCTTTATCCCAGCATGTGCGGGACTCTAATTTACCTGTTTGTTTCCTTTCCAGGGGGCCGTTTAGTGTGGTACGAAGATGCATCAACAGGGAGACGGGCCAACAGTTTGCTGTGAAGATTGTGGATGTGGCCAAATTCACCTCCAGCCCTGGCCTCAGCACAGAAGGTACAGTAAAACACTTGTTTTCCTCTTTAGGTGACGATTGTGAGAAGAATTCATCAGCTGTGACCTTTCCAGAGCTCAGAATACATATTCAATTTTATCTCATGAATAAGCACTGAATTCTTTACATAGAGCTGGAAATGAACCAAACAGGATGTCGGGGTTTGTGTTGATTTGATCAACCACTCTCTAATCAGGACGTTTTGAGAGGAAATCCTAAATGTCTACACCACCAACTCACCACCTAATCATCTGCAGTTTCAGTTCGTTGATGTGAAAATAGAAGAAGTGCTGCCTCTTCGAGAGTGGACAGCATGTGTGTTTTGCTGAGATCATGGATAGACCTGCTGATCATACAGTAAAGAACATTACAATGGGATAGAGTAACCTTGAAGACCTGACTTATTGTGCTCTAGTGTGCTCTAGGTTTTAACAGCAGAACGCTTGAATGTTTTCAATGTGTGAGTCTTGCTCTCAGTGTGTGTTGCTTTAGCTAGATGTTTCTAAAAGCATCTACACAACAGGAGCGTTTTTTTTTTTTAAACAACAGATTATTAGATTATTAGATGCAGATTATTATTTTTATGATTTGATGACACTGAAGCCTGGAGTAATGGATGCTGAAAATTCAGTTCTGGCATAATTTTTTTTTTTAAATATATATATTTTTTACTATTTTTATTTATATGTATATATTTTGGGATATGGGGTGCCATGCTGCGTTGGTGTTAGTTCCACACTAGTCGACTCAAAAGAACTGTGTAAAGGTTGTCACACCTGAGAACCGTTTCCCCCCCAACAATGTCATCCTCTTCTGTTTAGATCACATTGACTGATTAAGAGTTGGCTAAACGACTGCCTCTTGCTCTCATTTTCATGTCACATTTCATCTTCCTGTGTTGGCAACAGATGAATGTGAAGCTTGTCTAAAGGACAGGAGTTGTACATAAACATAAATAGACTGAATCGAGATGGTGTTAATGAAGTAACCTTACCCTCTTAATGTTTGTGGTATGTGTTTGTGTGTAAGATTTTGCAAAAACATCTAGTGGACCTTAGCTAAGTCAGCTAACAAGACTGACTGATATACTCTGTGTGTGCAGTACTGAGGTTGGAGTCTACAAGTCTCCCTTGAGATAGTCTTAGTGTGAATGTGTGTAAGCATGGAAACATAGCTGAACAGTTTCAGCGTGAATTCTCTGAAGACTTTCTCTGAATTTCTTTGGGTAGGATGTTAAGAACGCATGCATGTGAGAAAGAGATCTTTGCCCAGGGCTTTGTGTTATCTCAGTCCACTGCTAAACCTCTGTCTCATCTCTCCTGGGTTTCACAGTCTCTGCAAACACTCTGCCCACCTCCCATCTGTCTTCCTCCTATGTGGGAGAGAACACACTCATGCTGGTATTTCAGAATCTACTTTAAAACTCATGAGACTCAGTGATTAAAACGCTACAGTAACTTTGACTTTTGTCACTGTGTTACCTTTCAAATGTCTATTCCTCTCTGAGTTCAGGATAGAAGCAACTCAATGAACTTTGCCTCCTTGTAGTTTATTTGTGGTTTATGAGGACTCTCCAAAGGCATAATGCTTTTTATACTGTATAAATTTTAGATTCTATCCCCTTACCTTAAACCTGCCACTCACACAAAACTACTCGCAATTTTTTAAATTAATAAAAAAACAAAAACACAGTTTAATATGTTTTTAAGCGATTTGGTTTACGGGGACAAAGGAACTGTCCTCATAAACCATGTTTACATTTTAGTACCCATGACATTATACACATTTGTGCCCTCAGAAACCATACCAGAAACTGCACACACACCCTCGTCTCTAACATTACAAATTCTCTTATCGAGTGAAACATCTGTGGTATACAAGCTTCTCTTTTTGTAATTTTTAGTTCCATTAGCTATATTCTTTCAGGGAGATATGGAACCAAGAGCATCAAATATTCTACCTTCAAATACCATGTAACACTAATTTTCCTCCTGGGAACAACACATTTCTTAGTGTTTTTTCTGTAAGTGAAATGTGAACTTTGTAACAGAAGGTAATGCGTCTTTTCACACTAGAAGCAACAGCGCTGCACAATTACTGCTGATCAGATCAATTGCTTAATTAACAATGAGTGACTTCGGACCTCTGAGATTTTAATGTGGCTGAGGCTACCCAGCACAAAGTCCTGCCATAATGTCATGTCACATATCACAGGCTGACACTTAAGTTTCCACATTTTGCACTTGTTTTTGATTGGTTAAGATATTCTATAAGAAAGGCAATGTTTCCTAAAGAATCTTCCATTCCGATCTTGGTCGCTTTTTGTACTTTTGGAAACCTCGTCTTTCATTATCATTACAATCATTGCACCCAGACCTGTGGAATCTCAGCGTAATCTGAAACATCAGCAGGAGCACACAGCCTGGTAATGAATGCCTTGTAGACAAGTAACACTTCCCATAATTAAGTGACATTACTGACACTCCAGCTAGAGATTCTGCTCTATGGTTTTTCTTTGAGATACTGGGTATTTTTCCCACTTCTTACTCGTATTTCTTACATGACCTGTCTATATAACACCTGTTTACATAACCTGGCATCCTTATTTGAAAAAAAAAAAAAAAAAAGTCTAATTTAAATATTTTTGAAGAAATGTTATGTATAAAGCTCTTTTTACTTAATAGTAAAAAATATATGGTGGTTTTGTGGGTGTGCCCCCCCCCCCCATTATACTATGAATAACAGGTGTGAAAACTAAAGAAGTGCCACTGGCATTTGTAGTACATGTATTTGTGCATATTTGTAGTATCACCTGTATACATAAATCTGTATGAAACGCTGTACTTCTGTTGGCACATCCCAAAGCTGATCGTTTTGTGTTGTCTAGAGATCAGCTGGGGGAACTACACAGTCATCTGTGCCTCTTTTGTGTTTGTAGCACCTTAAGGTCATTGTGCCAGCTGCCAGCCATCTGTGACAAATCCTCTCAAAACTCTATAAAACCTATTCTGTGTTTAGGGCCTATAAACGCACACACTTTTTGTTTGCGCGACTCCAGTGTTTTATTATAGCCGCACTTAGGACATCCATACACTGGAGTAGGGATGCTTTCACGTACCATTGTAGCACTTACCGTAAAGCACAATGCTAGGGAAAGCCCATAAGGGCCACTTAGATCAGATGAGACAGATTCTCTGTTACTGATGGACAGAAACGAACGTGAAGATTATATTCAGTGTGGTTTTAGTTTCTGAAAAACAGATTGAGGTTTTCTTAAAATGAAAGCAGTGCTAAAGTGTGTGCGTGTATATGTTGAGAAGCATTTACGTACACAGTGGTTCTTTATGACTAATACATTTCAGTTCAGTTTTTTTATTCAGCTGGATGTTGATGGTGACTTTTTTCTCATCTATTCAGATGTCTGTCATTTTACATTACTACTCAGATGTCTGAATTGAAGCTCATAGCTCAAGGTCACCTCAGCTTCCATATGTATTCAAAAGGATATAATATATATAAAAAAAAGATCTTTTTGAGTTTGGCTCTAGATTTGTATTCCAGTTTATTTGAAAAGGTTCATGTAGTATGGATTAAAATTCATCCACAGAGTAAATCCTTTTCACTGAACATGTTAAAAATTAGTTTGAAAAAGTTGTCTGGAGCAGGTGGTGGTGACGTTGAAGGCGAGAGAGCGTGGTGCTGTAGTTCATTTATAGCCTAAGTTTAGCTTTTAAGTTCTGCCGCTTTTATTTAGTCTTTAAAATTCATAAAAGTTATATTATTGTGTGAAATTTATCTTGATGGACAAAATATGTAAGTTTCATGAACAATGTTTGAACACAGAGCTTATTTTTTTGTGATAATCCATAAGCCTATGGAAAAATCCTATTGGCTTTTTGTCGAGGTGACGTCAATCTGTGCCTTAAAAAAAAAAATCCATTCTTCAAAACACTAAGCTTTGTTACATATTTGTCGAGTGCCCTGGACTGTTGGAGTCACTCATTCTTATTCTGTGTACTGCAGGACTGAATGAAATGTCTTTCATTCTCTTTCATTCTCAAAACCTCACATTTGAGAGTGGCAGCTGAACAACTCTCTCTGTAGGAATTCTGGCCCTTCAGTAACCCTGTCATTCAAGGCTTTTTTTTTTCTTTTTTTTTTTTTGAGAAAATGTGTGGTCTTCCAGAGGGCCACAATCAAACTTTAGTGGGGTACTATTGCAGGGTGTCCGCGGGGTCTTAAAAAGTATTAAAAGTTGATAAATCAATTTAGAGAAAATTAAGGCCCTTAAAAAGTATTAAAAAGCCTTAAATGCCATTTACCAAAGTATTAAATTTTGTATCATCTTTTCATTAGCCTATGTATATTTGTCCGAATAGTGGGGTTCTGTGTAGTTTATTTATGGACTCCCGCAAGCAATTTTTTGATGTCATCACTGACTGACTGCGCTGCTGCGTGGTCAGAAATTCAAGCGAGAGCGGGATCAACAAAGCCCCGCGCTATCATTACCGCATGCTCCCCCATCCGCTCCCGCGATTTTTGAATCTGCTCCCGCAAACATTCTAACATTGTATTTAATTTTCGAGGATCAGGGCGCCGCTATCAATCTGTGGGGTATTTAAATCCCTTTGAAATAAGCGCTCCAAGTTCACTTTCGATTTGGAGATCGCGCACGCACTGTGTAAAGTGAGTACATCTATATTTGTCAGTGAACTCGCTATCTGTTGAGGAGCAAATCCTCCAACATCTTGTCAGTCATTTCTCCTTACTTTTGACCCGTGATCAGCCAATCTGACTTCTGCAACTCGTGTTGGATGCAGGGTTTTTTGTTTGTTAGTTTTTTTTTTTTTTTTTTTTTTTCACGAAATTGGGCTGCTTTTAAAACTGTTGCAATGGGTTGATTTTCCCCAGTGGGTTAAAGGTTTGTTCAAGAAAGATTGCATTAATTCATTTGGTTGAAATGCTTGCACTGAAACATTTTGCATTCTACCTGTAATAAAACTGTGCTAAATGTTTTGGGCCACACTAGTAGGAAGCATTTGAGCTGTGTTTATGATAAATGTGCATAACAGTGACTGTAAAATATGTATTTTAGGGATGGGAATGACATTTTTATATTTGGGACATGGTAAATGCGCTACTTTTGGGGTGTTTTTTTATTATTATTATACTGACATGGGCTTGGGATGCACATTTAAAAGGGATGTAATAGTTGTGATTATTATTTTACCTTCCATGATCATTCAGACTTGATCAGGTGCAGTACTGACACTATCAAATCAAGCACTCCATAATCACAGGTAAACTGTCTGATCAGTCAGATGTTTTGTCATGAGAAGTGTTCCACAAAAAATATCTATGGTTTGCAGAGAGTAATAAGAGCTCTGTTACAAATACATCTTTTATAGTAAATGTAAGTTAAAGTGTCGCCGATGTAACCGGGTTAAAACTTGGAGTGGCGATGAGGTCTTAAAATGTATGAAAAGAGTCTTAAAAAAGGTCTTAAAAGGTATTAAATTTAACTCCATGATTCCTGTATATACCCTGTATTGATTGGGGCAAAAAAAGAAGAAATCTGTCCAGAATCGAAGGGAATGCGGCCTCCAAGAGGCAGAGAGATAGGCTCCTTTATTGTCTTCCCTGCAGGAGGTTCTAAAGTCTCCACCATAGCACATGCAAACACCCGAATGTTAAATGCCATTACATCATCATCATCACCACTGCAGAGCTCCAGCAGTGTCTTCTGCAACCAGAGGTTGTTTTGAGGTTACCGCTACCTTTTCATTTAGCTATGCAATTTATTTTATGCTATTTTTAGAAAAGAGAGTGTTTTGTGTAGGTTTTTCGAAGCGACTCCATTCAGGTTATTTACAGAGAGGAAAGCCTCCAAACAGCCTGTGGGAAATCCACAATTATAATTTAAAAGACCCTCTGTCGCTTTTCATGCTTGCTTCTTCGCTACGTTTGTATAAAGTCACCAAATCATGAAAAGATTCACTCAGAAATTTTTAGACGCAGAAGTTGTTTATCCAGGTGAACTGTTTTTCTCTACGGATCAGATCAGTATGGTTTGTTTCAACCTCTTTTTCCCAAGATCTCAAAAAATGTCTTGTTTTTTCTTTCTCTCCAGAAGCATTTAGCAACTTTTCAAAAGTTGTTTCTTTTTTTCAAGACTACTGGAGCAGCCTTGTTTTAGAGGACCTTCTTAGCTATACACAGACATGAAAATGCAAAGAATTGTAATCATTTACATTAGGGCTGCCAGATAAATCGCAATGAAATCGCAAACACGATTAGGCAAAAGCTGTGATTGTCATGTACATCTTGTAAGTGAAGCACAGTTCTGTGATCAGTAGTAAATCTCCATCCGAAGGCCAGAGGGCGCTCTCACGCGGAAACTCTAATTATGAACCACAGAAGAAACCCAGGAACTCCCTATAGCAGTAGCCGAATAAACAGAAGATTGAACTGCTTTCATTGATTCAACGTGACTAATAAACACAGGACTATGACAATATATGATTTATCTGAGTTCTTATTATAATTATTATTATCATTTTCATTATAATAAAGTATATAATAATGCAATGCTGATCGACATAGGCTTTAATCATTGCTTAGAATACTATGAATTATGTTGCGTGCCTAATTCTGTGTAAGAAGCCACATCATCTTACAGAAGGATTTATTTCAAACACTTGACTGATGTTATGAAGTGAGTTTGGAGTAAAAACATGTTATTAAATGTGGTATTATCACATGCTTTCAGATGGAGCAGCACTTATGACACAGAGCCATAGTTCACTGAAAAGCTACGCAAACAGTTGTCATTATCGCGAACGATTTCTTCGATTTCATAATTGTGCAATTATTTTGTCTTTTTTTTGCGTAGCTTAAGTTAGTTACGCTTCTGTTGAAACACTAAATACTCTTTGGAACATTCTCAAATCATGCTTTATGCATCATTCCTTCCAGAAGTGTGTATGTATGTGTATATATATATATATATATTAGGGATGTGCGCGACGACTAATTTGACTGTCGTTTAAACGAAAGTTTTGTATCTGACTAGTCGACTAGTCTAAAAGCAAGAAACCCCCAAAAGATGGTAAGATGGTACGTTGTGCATGCATGTATATAATAGCCTACATTTGAAATACTTAATCTATGAATCACACTGACAAATCCCTCAATGAATTCCGTTAAAAATAAGTCACAATTATGCCATACTCTTGCCTCACATTATCATCATTTAATTTTAGGCGGTCATTAAAATAAAAAAAAAAGAAGAAAAAAATAGAAGAGCACACACTCAACGTCAGCCAATGCTTATTTATTAAAATCCGCTGGGGAAATGCAGAATAATGAAAAATCAATCAGTAGCCTGACAGAATTCTTTATCTTCATATAACCTTAGCCAACATATTAAAACACAAGACAAAAACCATAGGGAATTTTATCAAGGAATAGCATTAAAAGGGCTTCTAAATACATACTTCGTCATGTAGGCTATATCATCTAAAAACGAAACAATCAAAAAGAAAGACAGGACCTGAGGCGATTAGGGTTTCCATCCAAAGTTGCGAATTTAACTTATGCGCAAAATTGGAATATCACACAAAATATTTGCGAACAAGCACTGTTTCCATCCAACGCATAAAAGTCAGTTCCTGTTAAACTGGCACTAAATATCAGTAAGAAAACTAGGAGAGCTTAATATAATAATTTTCATATAAATTACTTGCACCTCAGAGCGAGCAGGCGAAACACAATTAATGATGTCATTGCTTTCGGATGCATGCTGCTGTTTGGGAATGCAGTCGTGTAAGACATTATACAGAAATACTTAGATGACAGACTTTGCTCAGGCATTTCAGAACGACCATAACAACACTTCAGATGCTGTGGAACGAGATCATGCAGTCCGCTGCTAGTCAAGTTATCCCGCCTCAAAGCTCAAAGTCAAATATTTTTTATATGCGCTTAGAGGAATTTATTCACAAAGTGCATTTCCATCTCCCATCATTCGCATTTATCCTTTTTCACACAAGTCAAAAACCACCTCAAGCGAGCGTAAAAACTTTTTTGCGAATTAAGGGATTTTTATTTGAAATTTGGCGTTTACATCACTCGTTTCTCATTCAATACTTCAAAATGCGCATTAAAACAGGGTGATGGAAACATATTCCTGCACTTGAAAAAACAGAGAGATAATGAAAAGCAAGCCAACAGAATTTTGGAAAGCGCCCGGACATCACACAGCACCACCGAAGTGGGTCTTCAAGGAATAGATGGCGGGGACGGGATCGCAGCAGCGGCGGGCTGTTGTGATTGACATTAGCTGGCTTTGGCTAGTCTCTAAGCTAATGCCTACGTGCCTGTATTGAATATGATTACGCATCGCTGCAGTAGAGTTATTGTAAGCCAATTTGACATTACACAGTTTACACAAAACTTTTCCGTTTCCTTCTAATTCAAAATAATCCCACACCTTGTGTGGTCACTTTTGAGCTCGCCAACTGACACAAAGAAAACTCATGCGAGGCATGAGGTAAAAATGTAGTTTATGTCCCAAAACACTTTTAAAAAGAATGTATTATTTTTCAAATGTTTTATTTAACTTGTTATTTAAAATGTTTTAAATGTAACAAAAGGAATTTGAAAGTAACATAAAATGATGGTAATTTGAATGATAATCAAGGTTTTTTTTTTTTTCTGTGTGTAATCGACTATTGTTTTCAGTGTCGACTAGTAGGAGCTGTACCGTTTAGTCGACTAGTCGACTAGACCCGCACATCCCTAATATATATATATTTACCACATACTGTGAGTGCAGGACTGAAGCGGATATATTTGTAATACTGGGTGCTAAAGCCATGCATGTGTAACCCGTGCCAGTGGTGGGGTGGACACCACTTCACTTGCGCTGTAATTATTACAACACTTAGAAGACAATTAGGCTGTTCAACAGCCTGCTGTAATCAGCCAACCTGCCACTAAAGAATGAGAGATAGAGCCAGAGGATACGACAGAGAGGGAGGGAACACATCCTAGGCCTCTGCTGGTAATCATGCCATTTATTATACCTTAAAGATAAGGCCATATGTACCCACATCCTAACTGGTTTTTAATTGGATATTCTCATTTTAGCGTCTGTCATGTTGTTGTTAGATTAGTACAGTACATTTTGATAATGTTTGCTAAGAGAAACATCTTGGCTCATGGGTTTAGTGATTTTAAGCAAAGTTTAAAACTTTGGCCCATAATTACAACCCTTAATATATTTTGGAACATGTTTTGAGCTATCCAGTATATCTGTATGTTTTTTTTTTTTCTTTGTGATGTGAAATGTATTTTTTAAGGGCCTTGAGAATAAAACTCCATTTATAGAGACTGGGGAACCTTTTCTTCCTTTTCTTTTCATTACTGGAACTGAGCAGCCCACCTCTTTACTGTATGTCTGAAATTATTCTGAAGCTTGGCATCCGACAAAAGAAATGTGAAATATGGATTTTCATTATTTCTTTAATAATTACAAAATAAAAAAATGCTGTAAGATGCTGTATTGATTTTTAGGTCTCCTGTGCATTTCAAGTCATAAATCGAGACACAACCGATGGTAAATGGCTGTGTTAAAATGTAATATCTTGTCTTTTAATGCTCTAGCTGTACCTTAACACCTCCAACCTGCTGCTGTCTGCCTCTATAGCATGACACTTACCAGAGACTGAGAGATCATGGGAGGTGTGTGTGTTTACTGTATGTGTGTGTCAGCAGCTGCGTTTGGTGCCATGTGATCTGCAGAGGCCACACTGAGCGTGTGAATGTTGCTCGTCCATCAGCGCCTCTGAATCACATGCCGACTGCCGCTTTCTCTCTCTCTCTCTATCTATAATATGGGTGAGCGAGTTAACTGCCTCTTTATGATTTGTCTCATCATGATTTGGACATGATGTGAAATCCATGCCAGTGTGTGAACCCACAGCATGCAAAGGTTGAGCTTGAAAGAAAAGTAAGTGTGGGTATTGGGTAGGATTAGGGATGCAGAATATGGTCATGTAGAATAAATGCTTTATACGTACTAATAAACAGCCAATATATTAATTATAGGCATGCTAATAAGGAACCAGTTAATAGTGATAATTGCTCCCTATGCTAAAGTGTTACCTGTATTTCTAAAATAAACGTAAAGCTGACCTTTAACTGATAAGAATATTTACAAATAAATATTTTATTGTAAATACCTAAAATATTTAAAAATCTTTAAAATATTACATTTGTAATATTACACATATATTACATTTTGTAAATTTTATAATCTAAATATAGTGAATAGTGAAATAATACCAAACCATTTTACTATTTGTGTTAAACTTGGGTATCATTTACATCAAAACTAAGTATACTTTTTATTTTTACTAAGGAGACGAAAGAGACAGTAGAGAGTATGATTGAAATGAAATGAGACATGTTATGTGAAAAGAAAAAAATATTCATGTTACTTGGGAACTGAATGGGCTTATTTTAATATTTTATTTAATGTGTAATTAACAAATAATCTGAATTTTAAATAAAATAGTATTTAAAAATGCATATTTACAATTTAGGAATGATAGCTATAAAATAAGAATTTTTTAAGATTCCAAACATGTTATTTCCAGCACAGAAGACCACTAAACAAATTATGTTTTGAGATGTGGTGGAAATGACACTGTGCTCAAAAAGGGTTTTACATTTCAGTTAAAAATGACAGGAATGGGAAATTTCTCGTGGGATGCATGTATATACACTATATTGACATAATAAATGCACTAGTGAAGAGTTTTTTTTCTTTTTCTACAAGTCCACAGGGCCAAACATGCTGCTAGTTGAAGAAACACTCACTGGATGTGTTGGAATTGGAGAAAGGCTCCTTCTGCCTTCTTCCTCAGCGATTGCATCATTTTAACTTCTAGTTTCATTTCTCTCAATAGCCATTTATATCCTACCCCATCACTGATCTGTGCTCCCATCCTTGACTGACTGTTTTGAGTGTTTGTTTGAGATATTTGACAGAGTAGGACGTGTGGTGGATGATTTTAAAGCTTTGCTTGGGGCCTTTGCTTTGGTTTTTGGGGGGCTGGGATGGATGTCATTTTATAAATGCTTCAGGGGTCAATCTGGCTGGTTAGTGGAACTCAGCGTCAGGTGGCTCTCTGATACTCTGTTTGATGGATCACTGTTTACTCAGGTTAGTGACAGTGCTGGTGTGATGGAGAGAGGCCACATATGCTGGAGTAATGGCCCAGCATAATTATTAGCTTGGAATTAGTCTCCACCTCAGTCAGCACACTCACAGACCTCCTATGGTCTGTTCACACACAAAAATGACATGACATGGCTGCAGTTCCAATCCAGCTGGCTGACTTTACATGAGCCGAGTTACACAGCTTTTTATTATTTCTCCAGGAAAAACCATCCTTGAATTGATACAGTGAACACTTCTGAGGAAGAACTCATAAATGTGAGAGGTTTGTGGCATCAGATACTGTTTGATGCACTTAGTTGCAAGTATACAAGAAATGCAATGCATTATTTCTGAATTTTTCTGCAAAATAATCAGTTCTTTTGGTCAATCAAATTTTTTCAGTAAATTCTTCCTATTTAGGTAGAAAGTTCGTAAACTGAAAAAGATGTATATTGAATTAGATTTATTGACAATAGTCAAAAGTGTGGCTCCATGTGAATAGCTTGCAGTGAAAGAGAGGTTTTTCCCACACAAACTTGTACTGATTACAAGTTACACATAACACAGATACACTGTAGCACTCTTTTAACTGAGTCAGCGTAAGTGGAGCCCTCCTGCATAACCTCTCTGAAGGTGGTCCTGACTGCACAGACCACTGCTGACTTCACATCTCTCCGCTCTTTGCACACCTGCATCGCTCTGTCCTCTTGATCTGTGTCTGAATGCTGATTGGTCCACGTGTTTGCATTTAAAAGAGCTGCATATGCTTTAAGGGATATTTGACTTGTAAATTAAGGATTTGGATTTATGGGTAGGGTTATGAAGTGACGCTTGTTAAACAGTTGCTGAGTGGTATATTTGCAATGATTTTGCAGCCGTAAAATTAAAACGCAGTAAAATTAAGCAACATTGGGATTGTAATGATTTTAAAATGTGCTTTTTAAAAGGCTGTGAAGTTCCCCACAGACTGTCATTAGAGTAGTTTCATGAGCCTTGATTCATTTCTGTGAATCAGATTAAATGGACAGTTTCAGGGAATTCATTCAACAGATTTAACAATTTGTTTGCATCATCAGTAAAAAATGTGCCCTGGAGTCATTTTTCATTTATTTAAATGTTTGAAAAAAATATATCCAGGAAAATAATAATGCTGTTTTTTGTGAGTATTATGCATCAGTTATGCATTGAATAATACTGCATATAATTTTCATTGTATTCAAAAGACAGGTTAGAAAATGCATCTTTGATTCTACATATGTAGATTTCATCGTTTAATGAAGTGTACTTATCTTTTACACTGCTGTTATTCTGTGTTCCACCACTAGGGCTAAAAGCTCTTTTGTGTGTTGTGTTTCATTGTCACTCTTTTAGACTGTTTTACACAGTTTCTTTAAGAGCTTCTTTAATTAGGTTCAGTATCTTTGTGTTCTGATAGAATGGAAAGCTCTGGCATTACAGCAGTAAACTACGGTGTCCAGTGCCAGCCTGAGTAAACAGTGACATTTCATTTATCACATTGGCTGTAATTATCTTTGCTGTGTTTTTTCCTCTTTGAATCTTCAGGTTCAGCAGCACCGTCCACCTTAAGGGCTTTTTAAATGTCATTTTTATGTCTGCCAGGAAGACATTGTGAAGCTATAAAAAAGCATGCCGGGACTTATAGCCTTTGCAGTTTGTTCTTATAGTATGTTCCTTGGGCAGAAATTATCTATCTATCTATCTATCTATCTATCTATCTATCTATCTATCTATCTATCTATCTATCTATCTATCTATCTATCTATCTATCTATCTATCTATCTATCTATCTATCTATCTATCTATCTATCTATCTATCTATCTCGCTCTCTCGCTCTCTCGCTCTCTCTCTGTTTGTCTCATCTGGTACACTTTGGCTGTGTATTCATTGTTTGATTTGATTTGGCTCCATTATTATGATAACTCTTATAGGGACAAAATACATATGGTCATGTCATATTTTTTTTCATATAATAATACATTAAGCAACATTGTAGATATTGTAATACCCCCTATTTTATTCATTTCTGTGAATCAGTTCAAACTGTCTGTTTCAGGGATTCAATCCAATAAGCTTTTTTTATCCACATACTTCTGATTTATGAGCCATAATGCAAACAAATAATTGAATCATTGTTTTGAATCAGTTCACTTAAACAGTTTGAAGTGATTCACTGAAATGAACCAAAGTTACCAATTCTAATGCCTATTTTGCTACTGAAATTTAAATCAGACACGTCTTAGTCTTATTCTCACAAGTTGCGAGGATCACAAAAGTCTTTACTAATAACCAAGTTAGAGCACATAAAAATCACAACACTATTTATGATGCAACTTAATTTTATATTGGCAGCAATATATTACATTCAGAATATATCAACGAGCACAAAGTTACATATCTCTGAACTGATAGTCGTTGTTAATTAAAAAGCCGAAAACTAAAGTTTTTTTCTCAGTATGTCATTGTATAATTTTACTTGGTTGATGTTTATTATTTCCTTTTCAATTAATATGAAAGTCCTCATCCTGAGGCGTAGGTTTGGGCAGAATATCTGCACTCATGCACTCTCTGCAACCTTCAAAACTCTCATCTGCTTTCAAAGAGATTGCCATACATTTCATTCTTTATAGAGCAAGAGAGAAGGAGAGAGAGGCTTCATGGTTGCCATTAAATTGAAGGTCTTTCTTGCGGCTGTAAATTGCCCGAGTGATTGTGAGAATATTTCACCCCTTTATTAGTTATGACGCTGTGTGAGTGATGGTCCTCATTCTTCAGCAGGTTCCCTGTGTTTCACAGACTAATATAGCTCTGTGTGCACAGGTTGATTTGCCTACTTACCTTCACAGTGTGATATAAATACGTTCATCTTTCTTGTTTTTGGCTCTTTATTTACCACGTCAGAGTGACTTATTGTTTCCATATTCTCCTCTGTGCCTTTGTGTCTCATATGTGGTATATTGCAGAAGGAGGACATTAAATGTTAATGCTGTTAAAAAAGAAACACATTCTCCAAAACATTCAAACAGTTAATGTGCAGTATATCTTTCCCTGGTGTATGGAATACCCCCAGAATAGCTGAACGAGACTATCTCTGACACACAATCTATTGTAAAAATACTTTGCAACAGACGTGAATGGATCTGTGTCGAATGATAGAAGGTGAAACATTTATTTAACTACAAATGTTCCAATTGTGCTCATAGCACAAATGGGGTACTTTGAAGTTTGCACTAACTGGATATCACACAAAGCATTGAAGCTTTTTCAGCATAACTGTGTCAGGATTTTGCATCATCCCACTTTAAGTGGCTTTATACATGTGACATGACTGCACAATGATAATGCATAATAAAACAGTACGTCCCCAAGAAAGAAAATGTAATCAGTTATTCACTCTTGTGTTGTTCCAAAAATGTATGGCTGCAGTTTTCCTTATAGAGGAAGTCGTGGCCTAGTGGTTAGAGAGTTTGACCACCGAACCCCCAACTGCTCCCCGGGCGCCGCAGCATAAATAGCTGCCCATTGCTGTGGGTGTGTGTGTGTTCACTGCTGTGTGTGTGCACTTTGGATAGGTTAAATGCAAAGCACGAATTCTGAGTATGGGTCACCATACTTTGCTGTATGTCACATCACGTAACGTCACGTTACGTTATAGTACAAGCAAATGGAATTTTATTTTATTTTATTTTATTTTATTATAACCTGGTGTTTATTTTACAAAATGCTCAATAAATTAATTTAATTTCTTGCTTTTTTAATTTTGTATTTTTAATTTTTTTTGTATTCTATAATAGTGTAACAGAACAGAATCAAGTCATATCAACACATATCAGTTTCATTTCAGCATTAAAAAGGTATATTGATTAACCACTAATTTATAGTTTGTAATAGAGAATGTAGTGAAAAGCAGGGAACAAAGAGAAGTTGCGATCCAGATATTAATTCTTCTTGTACAACGGTTCAGTGTGTCAGGGCACATGTTCTAACCAGTTCTAGACCATGGCTTTGTCACGATGCACTGCCCATCTCTTCAACACACGTTCACACACAGAGTGCATAGTGGAAGATAAAGCGGGTCAGAGTCCAGGGGGACAGCAGAAGGTCAGCACTGTGTCTGTGTTTGTGTATATCTGTCAGAGAAGATGAGCGGAATCATTCAGGTGCTGGATGTCTGCCGTCAGCTCAGCCCCTACTCTTCTTACTGCTGGAGCCAGTCGACATGTTTTATTACTCTGAAAAATTACGGCAGCTCAGTTAACCATCACCAGATAACCCGTAAAATCTTCTGTGCTTCACCGAGAGTGTCATGTAAGTGCCGCAGAGTGTGTTGTGAGAACTTTGGCCGCTTGTAGACACTCGTAGATACTCGTGGGAATGTCCCAGGGGACGGCTCCAAGAGGAAGCTGGACAGAGATAGAGAGTAGCGAGTGTCCAGACGGTGTGGGAATGTTGTGCCAAACATCCAAGCCAAGCTGCCTCTTCTCTGAGTTAATCTCACCCTCTGATTTCAAAGAATTTTCTGCTCAGATAATGAAGCTGCATCTCAGATTGCTTTTGCATCATATTAAAGCTGCACATCGTCTCGTCATCATGAGTGTCCCAGATTTTTCCATAATTCCCTAAGCACCCCACCCTTGAAACACAGGCTTCAAACACCTGGAGCAGATGGAAGAGGTGCCACATGATGACCTGTACCATTCAGATATTTGTAACTGAATAAATTCAACATATTTTTTTGGTTCAATACAAAGGAAATTGTAGAACCAACTGGGCTGAACTGCCACAGCATTAGTTTAATAAACTGTTTCTTTAAGATTCTTTAAAATGCAATATTTTTTAACCTTATAAATGTCTTGGCCGCCACTTTTAAGCAGTTTAATCCAAATGAAAGATTTATTATTATTTTATTGACCCCACAATTTTGAACAGTAATGTATGATTTGGATAAATTCTGCTTGCTTTGACATTTTGTTATTTTAAAGCATGATAGCACAAGCAGAGTTTGCAAGCTAAACATTTCAAGTTTAAACATTAGTGTATCATTGTTAATCTCAAGTGTCATAAAAAAAAAAAAAAAACTTTATTTTATGGCATTTATTATGGGCCTTATTTTTTCCCTGTAAAAAGTGCTTATGCTCCATTGGCTCCCATAACTTAAAATCTCATCTGCAATGTCTGAGTGGTGGTTTAGATAAAGAAGATCCATGCAATAGTCTGCTTAAATCACTCAGGGGAGTGTCTGGTTTATGGCTTATCAGTAACAAGCATCTGAGCTGGTCGGTCTGATTGATGTTCGCTCTCTTGGATGGACTACAATTACTTTTTGTTCTCGCTGACAGATAAGAGGTTCAGCTGAGCAGATGTTGGTTTAAATGTTAGCATGTCAAACATAGAAACAGAACATACATTAACTGAAGTTTTGCAGTAAGGGGAACTTGTGTGATTTTAATTATGATGTGTGATGTAGTTTCATTTGCATTGCAGCAAGGTGACCTCACATGGTATTGATGTTACGTGTCTCCTCCAGTCTGTGTAGCTTCACTGTAATCTGCAGTGATATACTGTACAGTAAGAGGTATTTCCCTGCTCTTGCCAACTGGGTCACAACTGATGAAACAAGTCAGGAAAGGGGGAGGACTTTCCACAAGGGAAGAAGTGCGTAAGTTTTTTAAAAAACACAGAGTAGATTTAGGAAAGAGCAAGGTACTAATGCATGCACATGTTGTGATGCATTTTGCTATTCGGAGTCATGGTCTTTGTGGCTAGTATGTGTCCAAATCTCTGAGGTGCACATTTCCTGTTTCCTGTGACATCTGCTTTGTCTTTTAAACAAAGCTGTTTGTTTCATGGTGGTTGAGCTAGTGTACATTGATGTTTTAGCTTTACCATAAATAAATATAATAAAGCTGTCTCTCACATGCTAATTTCATGCTTATTTCACTGTGACACAAAGCATAGGTTAGTCTTTTATTTGATAATTTTTTAGCTCCACAGCCTCTCCAAGTGTTTGATAGTGGAATTTACTGCGAGGTTTTAAAAAAATCTTGAATGCCAACAGTTTTAATTACAGTTGAGAAGAGCAGCGGTGTCCACACAGATGTCTGTTTGTGCACTCTTGCACATTTTTGCTAATTGTGCGAAATCCTGCATTTGAATTACTGTATAAACTAGTTTTAGTAGTGAAAGATGCAGATGTGAAATATGGTGTTGAGCTTGACTTTTTGTATTAAATTGAGATATTACAGACAATAAATGTCTATAAAATGACATCATACTTCATGTTTAGATTTTGCATTTTTATCAGACCTTTGCATACAAGTCTTTTTAATGTTGCTAAAAATTAAATTAAACTGAAAATTATCTTTGATCCTTTATTAAGCATAGTAGTAATTCTGAGTGGCTTCCTGGGTGAAATGATATGTACTGTAAAAGAAGTGCTGTATCAATAAACTTGATTGATTTGAAACTGAAATTCGCCTATCTTTTTGTCTTTCTGTAGATCTGAAGAGAGAAGCAAGCATCTGCCACATGCTTAAACATCCTCACATAGTGGAGCTTCTGGAGACCTACAGCTCTGATGGGATGCTCTACATGGTGTTTGAGTTGTAAGTTTTCATTCTGAGCAAATCCGCACTTGTTTTATCATTCCTTTATTCTTTATCCACATAAAATTTTAAATGCAAGAAAGTCCAACATCCATGTGGTTTTAGTATACGTGAAAGGAATTTTGTGTTGCTTCAAGGTTATTTTGAAGCATATTGTGACGAGGTTGGGTCAGTGAACTCTGAAAAGCATCTCAAAACAAGGCATGAACATGCTGTGCTCTCCTGTGTAGCCTGTGTTTGTTACTCTCTCAGCGGTTTTGGAATAGGGTATAGGTTTTATTGTGTGGTATAGGGTGAGATTTAATTCCTCAAATGCTAAATGCTCATATGCTTATCTAAAGTGCAGAGCTTTTCTCAAATAACATTCATGCAGTGTGAGTTCTTATCTGGAGAAGCGCAGCTGCCTCTCAAGGGATTTTCTTTAAAGGCCTTAGAGACCCGAAACGACACAAAAGCAGGGGCTTCCAGAGCTCTGCTGCCCCCTGGAAACAACAACGTTACAGTCTTGATGTTAAAGCACTGGGAAGATTTTCACTGGGAAGATTTTCAAAAAACACTTTCATTGTCTTATAATATGCATTTATTTTTACCTTATTTGCTCAACCACTCCCAAACGATTCACTCAACGATTCATTTTTCCAAACCCCTCCTTTGTGTGACGCTAATCTGCGGTGATTGGTCCAATTGGTTTCATTTTCATTTCATCATGCCTGTAATGCCTGATAAAGCCGCGTTTGTGAGCGCAGTGCTGGTTTGCATACAGCCGTTACTGGTGAAACTATGGGATCAGATTCCCGCCAAATATATTACAGTCATGGATAAAAAAAATGAAAATAAGCATGAAACTGAAATGTAAAAACGCAAGTAAAATTATATTGCACAAAATTGAAAAATGAAAGCAAAGGTTTTAAAATAGCAAACAATGGTCACGGATTAAAAAAAAATAAGTTTCTCATTCTGTGTGACAAGTGTAATGTTAGACAGTATCACTGTGTTCACAGAGACAGCAAGTGCATTTTGTATGTTTTCTTTATTTTACAAAAGTACAGTGTTTCACTGTTATTTTGAAGGTACACAAATATAGATATGAATGATGTCTTGCTCTTATCTGATGGATATAACATCTTTCCGCTGATAAGAGGAACCCAAGTGTTCGCACTAGCACCTCCCGCATGCACACAACATATCAATTCAAGTATTGCAATCTTTACATCGCAGCTTCTTCATCATCAAAGTAAATGAGAGAACTAAATATACAAAAGATATTGGTGACTCAATTTAACTTGTCTTTTGTACAATATGTAGTTTGTGCCAGTAGGTGTGAACATCGCCTTGCTGTGTTTTTTTTACAAACACATTTTTTGCATATTTGAAGGAAGTAGATATTTAGATACGAGAGAAGTACAAAGCCTTCTTTACATAATAAATAAGCTAATAGTTCATCAACAAAATGTTACATCACGTCTTTTCAAAATGAGAGGTATGTGAGCACAGCAGAAGGTTTTGTTTTTAGTTTCATTTTAAATAAGTTATAGGATTAGCATTTAAAATAAATGTTGTTTGTAAAGAATGGCACTTTAATTTATTTTATTACATGCAGTTATGCAAAACACAAGAAAGAGTGTTTTTCCTAATATCAGGACCATTGCAAATGTTTACTGAACTGAATTAATATAACAAGTATATTTTGAGTTCTAGTTCTAGTCTAGTTTACTAAAAACAGTAACTATTAAGTGTAACTTTTTTTCATTTTACACTATTTCAACGAAGAGTCCAAACAAAGCCACAGCAGAACAGTGTCCTCTACAAGCAACACAACAGCCTTTCGTATTGAATGATTCACTTTTTTCCTCACTGAATGAATCAGCCATTTGAATGAATGATTTAATGTTTTACTCCAGAGGTTCCCTATTCCAATGTCTCGCTTAGTTAACACACCTGATTCAGATAACCAGCTCGTTAGAAGTGAGCTCGGTGCATGAACTGTGTTCTGATTGATATGATCCCTATGTTCATTGCTTCCTACTCCCTGAGCAGGGGAAATCTGTTGAAGCTTACTTCACTTCAGAACATTCATTAACGGATTTGCGCTGCTCCACTGCCTGCAAAGTCTTCACAAACAGACAAGTGTGACTTAATATACTACCTCTGTAAATGAATACAATACAAATTCGTGTCTCGCACACTTTAATGCCCTTTGAATGGAACAGTGGCACGAGGACTGGAATTGGGAACCGCTGTCTTACTCTAAAGATAGCAACTTGCCGCAACCTACTTTTACTTTCATGTTGTTATGTTCAAACTTTATATATTTAAAACATTAATATGAGAGTGTTCGGCAATTATATATGTAGCTTTGTAAATAAACACAATATGCAAAAAAATCATTGTGTATATCAAATCCACCTGGCCTCTGTAACTGTCTACTCTGAAGCAATTTATCAATGCAAAAACATTACATTCAAAATTAATTTACAGATTTACTCATTTAACATTAACGGATCGCCAGGTAGGCGTACAGCAGTGACAGAGACACATTTAACAGTGTCCTGTATAGAAAGTTGTTTCCCAGCTGACAGTTATCCATTTTCACCTATACAAGTGAACACTGAGCATCAACAGTAATGAGGCGTGACGTCACCGCCCCTCTTTATCTGATTGGCTAGAGGAGGAGTGGTCAATCTAGAACTAGTGGACCAATGATGATGCTTAAGCCCGCCCTGATTTACATGAAACTCTAACCCCAACATTTGAAAAAGCGCAGAACATGGAAACAAGAGCAAAGGGAAAAACAGCACAAGCATACATAAAAATAAAAATTTGTGCAGAAAATGTCTGAGAGCACAAAAAAAGAAATATAACCAAGGAAAACATGATTTTGTGTGCAATTCGAATAATTTTGCATTAATATTTCAGTTTTGCACAATATGATTTTAAATGTGTATAAAGTTTTGATTCGTGCTTCTTATTTTTTAAATGCGTTATTAAATTTTTGACTTGCGCTTATTATTTTTTGATCCATGACCATTGTTTGCTATTCTGAAACCTTTGCTTTCATTTTTAAATTTTGTGCAATATAATTTTACTTGTTTCATGCTTGTTTTTTTTTTTTTTTTTTTTTTTATCAGTGACTGCAAAACATTTGGCAGGAATCTGATCCCATAGGAAACAGCTACTTTTACCACTCCAAAAGCGGCACCTATTGGCAAAGAATGAATTTGCATTTTTATTAAGACCAACCGAAAAGACCAACAAGTGGGCGGGCAGTATGCTAATGTTTCATGTTGACATCAACATGAAGCGGCTTGGGATTCGTTTTAACAATGACTTGTTTCAATGATTCAGGGTCGACTCTTTCTTTTGAGAAACAATTACTTTATACATGGTGTACTTTCAGATTTAAAATTTGCAGGATGTTTTCATTTACTATGAGCTGTATTACACCCTGCATGAAAGGTAATTTTCAAAAATCCATAATGGGGCACTTTAATATATACCCCATGGGGGGGATTTTGGATTGAGATTTCAGTGTATGCACAGTAGAGTTAGATAAAAATTGATTTTTCACTCTTATTTTACAGATTTGTAAAGTTAAACCAGAAATAGATTTAGATAAGATATAACTTATTGTGCCAGTATTTGACTTAACAATGCTGATGAGTTTCCTGACTTGTTCTGTCTTTCAGCATGGATGGAGCAGATCTTTGCTTTGAGATTGTGAAGAGAGCAGACGCTGGGTTTGTTTACAGTGAGGCAGTAGCCAGGTAAACCACTTTTGAGGACTTTCATCTATTTCCTGTTCCTGTGCTGTTCTTAAAGTTGTAGACTGAGATTTCTCTGTTAAAATTGATGGTTAATTCCAAAAAAGAACATTTTTGTCATCATTTATTCACCATCATGTAGTTCCAAACCTAGTTCCATTTTCTTTCCATTCAGGTAGGCAAGGCCAATGAAGTTTAAAATTAATATAGGTTTCTGTCTTTCTCTGCTCTCTTTCTTTTTTAGTCACTACATGAGACAGATCCTTGAGGCTTTGCGTTACTGCCATGACAACAACATCATTCACCGGGATGTGAAAGTAAGTTCAGTGCTGTCTAGTGCTTTTCTGTAAATGACTGCTGACCAAAGCCCTTTGTTACACATTGACGTCTTCACACCAGTTTTCACACTTTGCAACTTCCCCTGCTTTTCTATGTACCATCTTACCATCACACTGTAAGAATAAACTGGGCTGTTCTCTTTTCTCATCATTAGCCTTCAGCTGTCAATACAAGGGAATTTAACAGGAAACTAACTATAAAGTGCCGATGATCAGTTGCTTAAGAGCTGAACTCACGACCTAGAAATAGATAACAGAACAATGATGTTTCCCAACAATTGCCCACGCTTACAGGTTCTAAGGAAAAAAGCTTCATATATGCTGCTATGCTAATAAAAATTATCAAGCCTGGACATTTGGTTTACTTACATTGAAGAAATGTACATAGGTTTTTAAAAATGTGAATTTTTTTAATCTAAAGTATTTGAATTTGTTAGACATGTAAAAGGCTTTTGGATACAAACCTCAAACATGTGCTGTAACAACAGTTCTGAAAGAAATGTGACAAAATTAAAAAAGTTAAACATGAAAATAAAATACTTTGCTACATTTATTTTTAATATTTTTGCCATTGGTCAGACTTAACAATCGCTGGATCTTACTTATTCTGTGTACAGTATCTCTGAACTGTGTTCAATAAATGCGAACACAAACTTTAGTAAACTTTAGTGTGTTACGAGTAGTATCAGTATTGTGGATTTTAATCGTGTTATGTATCTAGATTTATACTGTATATCTGATATGCAAGAGAAAATTAAGCATTTGCATTTGCCCCAGAGAAATGCAAATCTACCATCACCAGCCTTAGGGCAATCAGATCTTATTAGAACAAAGATGATCTTGATGACAAAGGTCTGTGAATCATAATTTTCTCCTGTCACCCAGTCTACACCTATATATTTTTTTTTAAGGAATCAATGCTGAAAGGATGCATTATATTGACCAAAAGTAACAAAGACATGTATAATGTTAAAAAAGATTTATATTTCTAATAAATTGTGTTCTTTTGAACTTTAATCATCAAGGAAGAAAGATTTCACTTCTTTCAAAGATTTCTTACTCATACATTAGCATTGTTCTTTGTTAATTGCCTTCTATGTTTAGTATATGCACCATTGATATGATACTACACCAAGCAACTTATTAATATTTCTGTCTGGATACACTGAGACTAAGATTTGCCTTTTAATTTGACTGACTATATTTTGACAAAATGGCTTTATGGAGCTAGCTATCTGGCTGAGATTAGGTGCAAAAGCAAAATAGGTAACTATAATCTTGCTATTTTATAGGAGTAATGGTGCACACGTTGAAGCTCCTGCCAGACATTTACTACAGATATTTACTGTCTGTAAAGTAATGGTCTTTAATGCTGCTTTCATTAGAAATGTAGATGGATACCTCCTCCATCATGCAACATTACCTGTGACATAGTCATATGAGTGTGCTGCAAAAAAGTAAAAGCACCATTTTGCAAGCACACATACTTTGTTTACACAACTACAGTACAGTAATGGAAAACTCATCACATTTACCACAGGAACCAGCATGCAAATAGAAACAGGAAAGTGGGTAAATGTAATGTAACAGAAAAGGAAACGAGCAGCCCTGAAAGACCTGTTACAATAACATATGTTATAAATAACCTGAAATGAATATAGTCATTAAAAGTAAAAATTAGGGATGCTCCGATCTGCCTTATTCACCTCCAATACCGATTTCGATACCTAGGGTTCAGTATTGGCCGAGACTGATCCGATATAGGGGAGTTTTTTTTTTTCATTTAAATAAATGTAGAATGTATATATATCTGTGTGGAACTGATAATCATTCTTTTACAATCTAAATATACTATACTAAATACAGATTACTTCATTATAAAGAAAAATAAACAATAAATAGGTAAAAATATATGTATATTCATAATCTATGACAAAAATAAATCATAAACTAAGTTAGTGGATAATTCGGCAGCAAAAGTTATTCTAGAAAAATCAGTGCACAATCATTTTAGAAATCCAAACATTTAGTGAAAAAAACTATTTTGTGGGGAACAAATAAATGTGTTGCACTAAATATGGTAAATTGTTACACATTGCTATTTGTATTATAAAATCCATTAATGAAAAACATTCATGAATGTATTTATATATGTGTATACTATACAAATAAAATATATTGCTTTTAAATGTATAGCATGTTTTTTAATAAGACAACAACATATGATAGATTCGATAGGACAAAACAAATAAAGTGTGGCACTAAGCGCTTACAATATGCGCATCTGGTGTGCAGAATGATGCGCATGAAGCAACATGGAGTCACAGCACGCAGCGCTTTGCATTTAAAAAGTGCAAAGCACAAAAGTAAAATTGATGCATAGTGTATTATATCTGTGCAGCAGTTATTGAGCCTTTCTTTTAACAGTTTTAAATTTCAGTTACTGTGCGCGTTAAAAACAATTGATAGTCTTTTCTACGCCCGTGTTTTGTTCCCACAGACACCCAGTAGCAAGAAACAAAACAACATTAAACTCCGGCAAGAAGATAAAGTCCTTTTTGCAAAATCATAGATATTTATTTACAGAATATATTTTCAGAATTTATTTTACAGAATGATCTTGGAGAGAGCTTTACCGAGCTGACTCGTAACTGAATGCGACCAGGGTTTAAAGGCTGAATGAATGACTGACAGCCACAGCGGAGAATAGTTAGAGGCAGATTTTGACGATGTCTTTCATACTTTTCTGGACTTTGAGAGTGTAATTTACTTGGCAGTCAATGGGACAGTCACAAACCTCCAGGTTTTCTTTCAAAATATCTTAAATTGTTTTCCGAAGACGAACAAAGCTTTGGAGCGAGATGGGGGTAAGTGATTAATGACAAAATGTAAACCTTTAAGCTATTGTATGGCTTCAGAAGTAACACAGAATAATACACACAATCTCAGATATGGATAGGCCTTCTCTGACCGATACCCGATCTGACAAAAAATGGCAGTATCGGAGCCAATAACCGATATAAATATCGGATTGGCGCATCCCTAGTAAAATGAGGCATGCTGTAAATGTGTGAGAAATCACATCAAAGGTATAGTTCACAAAAAAGAAAAATAATTTACTCACCCCATGTCATTCCAAATGTGTATGGCTTTTTTAAATTTGTGAACATACCTTTTCTTCCATATCATACATCCAAATTCCAAGCTTATCAAAGAAGGAAAAATGTACTACAGGCACTTGGTTCAAATCATTGGTTTATGATCTGAAAGAGACTCATCAGAATGCAAGTTTCTAGTCAAATGTAAGAGAGAGGCAGGTTTACAAGTAGACTAAATAATTGGATAATTGGTGAATGTCCATTTAATGGTGACTTTGTGTAAGACAAAATAGACAAAGAAGAAAGAATGTCATCAATGTTTGGAATGACAGAAGAAAGGTAATTGATGACAGAATTTTACATTTTTGGCTAAACTGTCTATTTATAGCTACACAAAGTACTCCAGCAATTCAAAGTGGTGTGAGAACGGAAGTATCAGTCTGACTTTACAAAACATCTGGTTACTTTATAGGGACTTGCAACAAAAGATCCATCCCCAATTAGACATACCTGAACCAGCTAATCAAGCTCTTACTAGGCATACTAGAAACCTCCAGGCAGGTGTGTTGAGGCAGGTTGGAGCTAATCTCTGCAGGACATTGGCCCTCCAGGACCGAGTTTGGGCACTTCTGGTCTAAAGGCACACGCTTGCTGCCTGAGATAACTGTCCCATGTTAGACTTTGATGACTGACTGTCAGTTGCGCTAGCGCGTAATGTCAGCAGGCTAAGCACATGATTACGAAACGTCTTGTCCAGCAGGAAGTACATGATGGGGTCTGTGCTACATCGCAGAGTTGCTAAACAGAGCAGGATGCTCTTCACCTCCACGTACATGGACAGTGGATGGCAAGCGTCTTTTGGAGGTGATGCAGACCAAGACTGCTCGTTGACGATATGAACGAAGATGGCTTTGTAGATGTGGTGCGGCAGGAGGCAGACCACCAGCACCACCATAATGACAACAATATTCCGAAACACTCTTGCGTAGACTCGCTGGCTGTCTGAGATGACCGCGCTTCTTCTGGACCTCCAGATGTGCCTGATCACTGCCATGTAAGGGCATAAGACCAACAGGAAGAAGACAAAGAACTGTGAAATGGCCACTAAACTGAAGACACGAGATGCTTCCCCACCGACCTCCACTGCTACGCTGTAACACACTTCATCTCTGTTGCCGTCATCCACACTCCTAGCCTCCCTGATCGAGTACAGCACCACAAAGGATGTGACCGCTATGGTTACAGTGGCCCAGGTGACCATGCACAGCACATAGGCCAGTTTTGCTTGTCGTTTTCGGCAGAGGAAGGCACCTGGTAAAACGTTGAGCCATCGGCTTGGACGGTCAGCATGGGAGTGTTGAATCAGCGAGGTGAAGCGACTGAGTGCCACCCAGCTCAATATCATCACACCTATGCAGATGTTGATGTGGATCACTGGAGTTAGACCACTTATTGCCATTTGGCACATGGTGTCTTGTCGGTGCCATTTGGTCCCAAGTGAGTAGTATGTGGCCTGGAATGGCATGGTTAGGCAGAGCAGAAAGTTTGAGATCCCTAGATTTATCAGGTAGATGTGAGTGGACGTTTTGATGGCAATTTTGCGTATGAACACCCAGAGAGAAATAGCATTCCCTGGCAGGCCGGTGACAGACATAATGGTGTAGATAATGGGCAGAACTACACTTGTAGTGGACGTTTGGCACAGGTGAGATTCAGCATGTGAATCGTTTGCCATTGAGCTCTCAGAAAAAGAGATTCCCATTAGCTGAAGGAAGAAACAATTTAAAAGGTTAAAAATGAGTTAAGGACACTGTAAGACTTTAATTAAAACTAATGCATAATTGCTGTTAATAGTGTTAATCGTCTGTTTGTTTACGTCTTTTATTGATTTTTCTGAACATTTCTGCCGTATGCACATAAACTGACAGTCACCACTGATAAGTTATTCCTAAATATTGTAGAAACTTAATTTTCTGTAAAGTTGCTTTGCAGTGATTTGTATCATATAAAGTGCTATACAAATAAACTCGAATTGAATTGAATTGAACTAAGGGTTTACTGTTAACTAAGGGTTTACTAAGTACATACAGTGAGTGGAAATGACATTCTAATGAAAACCTGAGCTTTCTTTCTTCTTTATTAAGAGAAATAACTTTGGCTATTGCTTGCATTCCTGTAAATAGTTCAACCCAATTGCAGAAGCAGATAAGTCACTTTCACAATAAGTCAGCTTTTTTTTTTTTTGGCACACACTATATCAAGTGAACATTTTAAAAGTAGGTCATATCTCTGAAGATTTTACATTTAACATTTAACACAAGTAACATTTTTAAAAAGTAAAGATATATAGCTATATATAATATTCTATAGTCATTACTACATAGTTTTCAGCAGTAAAGTGTGCATGAGTTGTTACAGCATTTCACAGCAAAACTTCAGCAAAAAAACGAAACAAAAAAATATAAAAATACGTGTTGCATACTTGTTTCCTTTAGTCTTTTTCTTATCTTTATCCTAATATATGATCTGTAAGTTAAAAGATGTGTACTTTTCATTAAAAAAAAAAAACATTTTTACTTTAAAAATTCCTTTTAATTTTCAGTTTTTGTCTTGGTTCCTCTTATGGGGATTGTACAACTAAAGCTCATGTTAAATATTTACAGTTTCTAAGATAAAAAGATTTTTAGATTATATGTAAAAATATATGTTATATATATATATATATATATATATATATGATATATATATATATATATATATATATATATATATATATATATATAAAAGAAAAGTAGAAGAGTGGTTGAAACATTTTACAGCATTTTGGTTTTAATTTTGAATGACTAATTTGTGTTGCAAATCTGAGTAAGAATACAATGCATAATATAGGCATGTAATACACTTACCTCTCTAAATGCAGTCACTGATGTGTCTAACAGTTTGTAAATTGCTTTGCTTTGGACCTCCTCCCTAGACTGGCTGTCTAACGGAAGTGACGGTCAGAGCATGAGTGATGTTCGCTCAGTTCTTTTTTGCAAGGTTCCTTTCACAGAAGCACTTGCCTTTGATAGCAGAACTGCTGTGAGACTGTAAAGGGTGCTTTTGGTTATTGAACCATTGCTTCACAAAGTAACTTAAACTCATTTTTATGGAATTGTTCAAATAATTGGCACATGCAGGAAAACAGATATTTTTTGGACAAGACATTTGAGTATCATCTAGACTTTTTGTAAAGCTTGTAGTTGCTTTTTAAGAAAGAATTTTATCTGTCATGAATCTGGTATTGTATGTTTTTATCTGAAGATGAGATCTATTGTAAACTGGTCTGTCCCCTGACTTTATGGCTAGGATACCTGTCAAGGATTTTAATGGTCTCCTCACGACCTCTTGTGGTGGGATGGACACATTGCAGTTGAAGTACTATACATAAATACTAGAATCACGCTGACACTTATATTGATTAAATTTATGAATGCAGTTTTTTAAGAAGTATAATTTGTTGTAATTTTAGCACACAGCAATATCTGAATGTGGATTACATAGATGTTCTTTCCCTTATGTGTTATATTGTTGTTTTATTTTTTTTCAAAACAAACATTAATTGTAACTCTGGATGGTTACTAGTTAACATGTCAGCGAAAAAAAAAAAATCTGCATAGGAGTAATCTGAGTAACAGTACAGCAACTGTATAGCACAAAGACATTCAACAGATAAACCCATCACATAGTAAATGTAAATGATGCCTAGATACTCAAAAAGACATGCTCTTTCTTTTCCTTGAGAAAAACAAATCCCTTCCAAATAATTTAGATAACCTACTTTGGGGAAAATGGTGTCTGTGAACATATAAATTAATAAATACAAAAGCAGATAGCAGAACATCAATGCAAAGCCTTTCTAAAATAAGTTTAGTTTTAATACAGAAAAATTTGCTCCAACATAGTAAATGAAGACGGTTGTAGTATGTACTGTATACTGTGTAAAAAGTGTATAAATATTCTGAGGTACCGCACTAACCATGTAAACTGGCCACAAGTTTTGCTAATGTTAAACAGTAATAATTGCAGCAAAACAGTTCTCTGAGGTTAGCATGAGGTTAGCATTGCTGCATGCGTCACACAGGAAATGCAAAGTTTTTTGCTAATTTCTCAAAACTATGATATTGGTCGCTAGTGGCTTAATTCAGTTTCATTTTTCTTTGATTCTTCAGCGTGTTCTGTCACATTTATAGTATGTATGTGAGGTGTGTCCAGGGTCTTGGAGATCTCAAGTTTGGGTTTGACTCTGTGGTTGCGATTGGCCCGACAGCAGCGCAAACGAAACACCAGCTGAAGGACGGGATGCAGGCAACAGCTGAGAGCTGCAATGAAGATGGTGCACGTTTTAATCCTAAACTCCGCCTGACAGTTTTCATGCGCTGATGTTAATAAGATGATCCTTTGCACGTGGTAAGGTAGGAAGCAGAGTACAAACATTATGACCGAGGCCAGGATCTTCCTGCGAACCTTCAGACCTCCTCCGGGCCCAAATCCAGCGCCGACTAGACTTCCTCCCCTTACCCTCTGCAGATGGAAGACCAGCAGGCTATAGCTGACCAGCATCAAGCACAAAATGAAGAAGAATGCTGACACACCTAAGCAGTGGATAGTATTGAACTGATCTTTATAGTGAATGTAACTATTGAAAACTTGGTCAAAGCAGGTCCCTTTAATTTGTAGGCTCAGTTTGACCCCCATGCTAGCGTACACAACTGTGATGACAACCAGCCAGGTAGAAAAGCAGAGGATCCAACAAGACCGTGTGTGTTTAAAGATCTGAAATAAGGCGTAGCCTGGTTTTACCACTGTGGTATAGCGATTAATGCTGGTCCACAAAAGGAAACACATGTTGCAATAGAGGTTAATGTAGAAGCAAGAGAAAATGATCAGCTCTGCTGCATTGCAGATTGAACTTCCAGAGAACCAGTTGGTGTTTTCTTTGTAGTAGGCTATTCTGAAGAAAAAACTGCAGCCCATCAGCAGGTCTGACATGATTATGTTCAAACTGAAGATGTTAGTGGGTGTCCTCTCTGATCTCCAAAGATCCACCAAGACTATTCCATTGGTTGGAAGGCCCAGGATAGCCAAAGCCAGATAGAGCCAAGGCAAGACGGTTTCATAGCTTGGTTCAGGCTTTATCATGCATGTGCTACTGAAATACAGAAAGAAGGAAATGAAAACAAGAAACTCGCAGCTTCTCATATTTGAATAGAAATAAGCTCATTTTTATCCAGACTCGGTTTAATTTTACTCAACGGTCTGCATATATATATGTACATAAACACACACACACTAAATGTAATTTTTGGGTGGACATTCTATAGATGTAAAGTTTTTTTTCTACTGTATAAACTGTATTTCCTATCCCTATATCCTGACTCTACACCTAAATACCCCTTACAGAAATTTTTGTGCTTTTTCAGATTTTTCATTCTTCATGATTTATAAGCTTTTGATTTATATCCCCACAATTTACTGGTATTTCTATACTTGTGGGAACATTTGGACCCCTTAACGTAGTGGATACCAGGCACACACACACACACACAAATAACAGGTCAAAAGTTTGGGATCATTTTAATGTTTTAAAAAAGAAGTCTCGTATGCTCACCAAACCTGCATTTATTAACTACCAAAAAATAATAATAATAAAAAAAAATTCTAAATGATATTGTGAAATATTATTACAATACAAATTTTTTTTTCGCATTTCTATAATTAATTACATATTTATATAATAATTTATTGTCAAATTGTCATTGAATCTCCAAGTTAATGTAGAAACAACATACATATGATTTAAATATGTTTAAGGACAGGAACTAAGTAGCCTATTATTAATGAAGATCAGTATCATTGATACCAATACTGCTACAGATGTCTCTAATAAATGCATTTCCCCCTCAATTTTAGCCATAAATTATAGTCATTCAACATTACAGTATAATTTAAAGCCATTATTTTTAGCATTTAATAGGCTTTAAAAAATGTAACAACAACTTTTAAATGAACTTCACATAAACTGAATTGTATATGCATTAACTATAAATTGAATATAGATGAATCTTTATCCAATCTACAGATGTTCTCAGTGTGCTTACTGGTGGGCTATCTGATGGTGCTTTCTGTGTGTGCTGTATGCCTGTGTTCACAGAGTGCCAGTACCAATTTAACTTCTCTCTTTTTCTTATCATGCTTGATAGCATGTTCATAAAGTCAACTGAAATGATAGCCAAAGGATTATTGTTAAATATTTTTAACATGTTAAAATAAGAAAAATTATTTGCAAAATGAACACGCCAATTTTGACAGCCCTATAATAAGAATTATTTCCTGTGTTGGCAAAGCTGAATTTTCAGCAGCCATTACAAAAAAGACCATGCAGACAAAGCCACCACCCATTAAAGAGCTGCAGTTGATAAAACTAATCACACATCAATGCTAAATGTGACCTGAACATTATCACACCACTGCTTTGGAGAGAAGAGTAAGAAACTGATTCCCTCCTCCAACATCTCTGAAGCAACTGGCTGATGTAGAAACAGATGTCAATTGCTTTAGTACTCCTTTATCAATACAAGAAAAGCCAGGCATTGAATTGTAAAAACTTAATAACAAATAACAAAAAATTATGTTGGCTGGAAACACACAAACTAACCTACCAACCCACATGATAATAAAGCATATGCTGCAGAACCAAAATTATTATTATTATTATCAAGACTGGAGTCTTAACCCCTCCAGTAAGAAAGTGTAAGATGCAAATCAGTGTACCTTTGATTACTGCCTGTACTATAGACTTCTGTGGAATGGTTTGTGAAGTCCCCTTGCACAGACATGATGCTTGTTCCTTTACTCATTATCTTCTGAAAGTCATGTTCATGACGTTTTACTTGCAGAATCTTGTACGTGTGTAAGCTGTTTGTGGGCGGGGGTTTGCTTCACATAGGAACAGTGTATCTTCAGTTCTGACCACATCCTGAAAACATTAAAAATTTTAGTGGCACAGTTTGCACCAAACTCAGGCATTTGTTTCCTTTCATATGAGATTTAATAGTATCGTTTTTAATCAGTTTTGCATAATTAATGAACTAATAATTAATTAATTAATTAATATGTAGCTATAATAAAACAGACATAAAAATTATTCATCTTTGTGTATGCATTTAAATGTTTTTCAGTGAGTAAGCCATTTTGAATGATCACCTGTGCTTTTTTTTATTACATTTCAAGCCACTCTTAAGTCGAGCCTCTCTCTCTCTCTCTCTCTCACATTGTTCCCTGCTTATGTGAATGAGAAGGTGTTTTACCACTAGGGGGCACCCAAAGCCCTGTGCTGCTCTTTCTGTCTGTTAAACCCCTTTGATTTTCTCATGGTATAGTGTGTGTGTGTGTCGTTGTATCAGTTGAATTGCTGTTACAGTTCTTGTATAAGTTTAATAAGTTTCTTCTATATTTACACAGTATACTCAGTGGATGTAGCTCATTACAAATGATCCCAGCTATGATTGCAGCACATATAATGTGTTTATTCTTAGAAAAGGGCAGAAAGAAACTAGCATGTATTCAAATGAGCAATTTAGAGCCCACTGATCATAAACACATGTACTCTTGAAACACAACACATCATTAAATTCCATGCTTATTTTATTTGCTATACTATTTATAGAAGCAATGCAAACACAGCTATAACATTGTAGGCTAAATGGATTATTGTTAACTAACACTTTACAATAAGGTTAAGTTTTCTAACATTAGTTGATGTCATGAACGAACAGTAAACAATTATTTTACTGCATTCATTAATATTGGTTAATGTTTGTTTTTAAAAATATAGTAATACATTTCAAGCTGTATAAATTAAAATGAGTTCATATGTACTAAACATGAAATAACAGTGAACAATACTTAATTTAAAAACATAAAAAATTAGTTTATTTAATTAACCTAGATTAATAAATGCTTTAAAAATTGTTTTTTGTTAGTTCATGATGCAGAAAATAATGTTAAAGGGCATGTTAACTATTTTTGTAAAATGTAATGTAACTTATTTAAAAAGGTAGTGTTTCTGATGAATATCCAAAATAATTGCACAGATATACTCTATATCTAAGATTTTTCAACTTTGCTGTGCACATGTAAATATTCACATTCTTGCATAATAAAAAATATATATTTGCTGTACACTTAGAAATGGCTTGCATGTTTTCAAAACATTTATAACACCACTTTATCTGTTGTTTTTGATAGTGTGACATCCTGAGCGTTTGTCATAGGCACAACTGCATTGGCATTTGGCAGCTCTTGTGGAGTGTCAATAGAACTGATCAGTCCTTTGCCATTTTGCTGACAGAAGCTATTACAGATGATCTTCAGTATCACTTTGCGAATAGAACTACACAACAAAAAGTACATGACTGGATCCAGACAGCTATTAAAGGCAGACAGTAGCAGAACTGCTTCATTGGTTTTATCCAACACACTGATCCACTCGCAAGGGGTGTCTTTTGCTATCTGTGACATGATATAGAAAATCCTTACAGAGTGGTAGGGCACAAAACATATAGTGAAGAGGATGAGCACAAAGAAGGACTTCCATGCTGTTTTGTTGTACTTGGCAGCATTTGGGAAATCCGGTTTCTTTTTGGAGGTTGTTAGGAGTTTCATTCCGATCTTTACGTAGGAGATCATCAACGCAATGTAGATCAGCCAAAACATACCCACGATGGTAAAGTTGAAATAGGCTTTCCATTTTAAATCATGCAGTGTTTTGTATTGGAAGCACTGTTGGGATTGACCTTGCTCTGCATTCAGGACAATGAGGCAAATGCCACAAACAAACGCCACAGCCCAGATGACACCGCAGAGAAGCACGCTCCATCGGCTATGCAGGAACACCCGCCTACAGGACAACCTCTGGAACTTCAGATAACGATCTACACTAATGAAGCCCAGTAAGACTATACTAATGTACATGTTCATGTAAAAGATAATGCCCACTATCCTGCACAGTAATGGAGGCAGCACCCACCGGTCATTGTTGGAATGGTAAACCACTCGGAAAGGCAGGCAGATCACAAGGAGTAAGTCAGCCAGAGCCAGGTTAATGAGGAAAATGCGAACTGAGTTTTTCTTTGGATGTACTCGCAGAAACACCCAGAGAGCCAGCAGGTTCCCAGACAACCCGAACAGGAAGAAGAGTGCATAGAAAACAGCCAGCGGGGCCTGCAAGCTGGTGTTGTCCGTCTGGCAGTTTGACTGGGGAATTTTCGACATGGTGGTCGGCGATGCGATGGGGAAAAATTGATGATTGTTTTTTGTCATTGCATGTGTTATATCAGACCTTAGAAGAAAAAAAAATGCAGATGTCATTATAGTATTTACAAAAGACATCAAGTTTTAATGCCATGAAATGCAACAGAATGCACACTATAGGTAATTGGAGAGTAACTTACCTTGTGAATTCTGTCCATCAGAGAACTTCTCTGTTGTGTTTTCTTTTGAATGTCTCTGTCTAATCTAAATTCAGATCTCTCTTTGCAAGCTTCCTTTTTTAGTTCCTCTAAACTCTTGCACCAGTAAGCATAAAAACAAACTGTGCAGGGACTTTTAAGGTGGGGGGGTGTCTCAAAACCACATTTCAACTCCTCCTTATATGACGTGATCACCGAAACTGATAGATGAGGGCTGTTGAACAATTAAAACAATCATTGGCCTATAATCTAACATAATCTACAATTTAACAAAATACACAGATTAGATACATTCATCTAATAAAATATAGTTATTTTATCACACTTTCTGATGTTTAACAAAATACTTCGATATGCGTTTTGTCCTCCTGAAAAATTACATACATGCGCAATATCATCACCTCATCGGTTTTCATATCGGACAGAAACGGTTCTCGGTTCATTGTACTGGTGATCCGAAAACCGATGCAACCGGTTTTTGACTCGAGAACGAGAACCGCTCGAGCAGTGGGCGTGTACGGTCGTTATCTGGCTCTGCTCGGTGTTCATCTTCAGTTCTCTCTTTATTTTGTCTCAGAGGGAGTGTCAGCCACGTTAAAAGAGTTAACAGCTTAAGTCATTTGTGGATTAATGCTTATTGGAGACGCGAACCGTTTCAAACGATTCAGTTCGATTTGGTGAACTGGTTCAACCGGTTAACTAATCTCTACACGTGCGTGCTTTCACGTGGAGCAGCATTTACTACAGCCGTTATTCACTGACAAGCTGCGCAAAACCACGATCATATTTTGCGCAGGTTATCAGTGGTTCTGCTCCACGTGAAAGCACGCACGTGTAGAGAATTACCGCTGATTACAGAACCGGCTTTACTGAAGAGATGCGCATTAATATCGTGCCGAAATTAGGCTGCGTTTACACTTGGCATTAACATGTTGTCCACAAACACATTTCGGAATGTTATCCGATCAGCGTGTCCTGGTCCAGAGGTAGTCGAGGATGCATTGTGATCGGATCTCAGTGTAATGTAAACGCAATCCAGCCATCGTGTCTGCATTCAGGTCGACGTCACGCAAAACACAGCCCCTCTCACGCGAGCTGTCAGGAAAAAAGATGGAGAACACCCGTGTCACTAGTGAGACTCCTACACTTATCTTTGATATGTAAAATGTCCCGCGACTTAAAATGCTTTTCCAAAGAAAACCCACCACTTCAGGATGACTTTGCACCGGGCTATTCTCTGCAGACTTATTTAAATATTGCGCGGGAAAGACGGATGCGATCGGTTATCCAGATAGAAAAGTCAGTTGATGTTGCCAAGTGTAAACGCGCTGTGTTCTGATTGACTGATGATCCGATCTGCTTGATCGCATGTTAATGCCAAGTGTAAACGCAGCTATATTATCTTATTTTAAAAGTGTTTCACTCATGGGTGGCACTCCACTTGTTGAGGTTTGATAAGGTGTAATGTTGTTGGGGACACACACACACATATATGTATAGAAATGTCATTTTCCTTGACTTCTGTTTTCAATTTAATTGTGGTCTGTGCAGCAAAGTAACATGTCTTTTTTGTTGTTTTGCAGCCTCATTGTGTGTTGCTGGCATCAAAGGAGAATTCTGCACCAGTGAAACTTGGTGGCTTTGGTGTGGCTATACAGCTGGGAGAGTCCGGATTAGTGGCTGGAGGTACTTGGGAAAATCCTGATATAGGTTAAACTTTTATCACATTGACATTTCCTGTGTACCTGCACTGCTTGCTAAGGGCTTTGGTGCATGCATACAGAAACTTCTAGGCAACAAGAATCATATGCAGTAAAAGCATGTAATTATGGCACAAACTTTATAGGAAATAATGTATTTTCATTTATTTTGGCTTGAGGAACTGAAACTCTTCAAAGCAAGGTTTATTTTGTATCACAAAGACTGATCATGGATACAGTTCCTTATTTTATGTGTAGGACATAACTCTCAGTCAGTATCACTTCATAAAGTGAGTCATGAATTTTGAATCATTCAGGTAATGACTTTGTTCTGATTAATGAGCTCTCTTGTGCTTAATTGTTCACACCTTGTATCAGCGACAGCTCTTTTGTATGTGTTTAAATGGATGCTCACATGTTGTCTGTGCTGCAGGCCGGGTGGGCACTCCACACTTCATGGCCCCTGAGGTGGTGAAAAGAGAACCCTATGGGAAACCTGTGGATGTTTGGGGCTGCGGAGTCATCCTGTTCATCCTCCTGAGTGGCTGCCTGCCCTTCTATGGCACCAAAGAGCGCCTGTTTGAAGCAATCATAAAAGGAAAATATAAGGTAGAAGTTTAATAGCAAAGTCTGTTAAGATTGAATAAAGACATGCTGGGAATATTCTCAAGGCCTTCAAAAATTGGCTGAGGTGAGGTGAAAGCGACAACATATACTGATTTGTTTAAGGTCTGAGGTAAAACAGCAATTTATTCCATATAAATCACTTCCTAAAACCAATGGTTCGGCATTTGGTCCATCCCTTTCTCACCAGTGCATTGGAGCCAGTGTCCTATATGGCTCCTTTTCATTTGACTAAACTGAATTAAGACATTTTAGGGCTCGAAAAATTGGCTGCACACTGACGTGATCTCAAATCAGGAACTACTAACAATCAGATTATAATCTCACCACATAAACTATTCAAAACAACTTCAGCTGGTTCCACTTCTCTAGTTTGCTCAGAGAATGTCAGCTAAGATTGTTGATTGAATTTTTGGGTAATTATTCTTTTTTTTTTTTTTTCATTAAAATAAATAAGTGAAATAAGTTCAACCTAAATATTTTTGTCCTTAGTCAGCTTTTGAATCTGAAGTGGATGGTGATTTTAAAAGTAGCATAAAAGTGGACCATACTAGACCAACATTCAAAGTCTTCTGAAGCCATATGTTGAATTTTTTTGTGAAGAACAAACTAAAATTTAAGTCATTAATACTAAGTATCATCATTGTCAATGGAAACGCTGGCAGGTTCTGAGCATCGGTGCTGGTGCCAGAATCATTTTGTTGGAAGAGTGCTATCAGAGGGTCTGGGTTTGTCCATATATGATGTGTTTGCTGTACAGATGAATCCTCGGCAGTGGGGCCAAATCTCAGAGAGTGCCAAAGACCTGGTGCGCCGCATGCTGATGCTGGACCCTGCAGAGAGGATCACAGTATATGAAGCTCTCAACCACCCCTGGCTCAAGGTATCAACAGCATTCAAGAAACATCAGCTCATCTGATGTTTTGTTTATGTATTAATCTGATTGCTAAATAAAATTATTAAAAGTAATTAATTATGAAGCAAAAATCATGTAAATAATGTTTTTATTATTATTATTATTATTATTAAAACCATACAGACAGTTTCATTAATTTTTTCCCCAGCTTTGAGGATTTTATGGACTTAAGATGTAATTCCTTAATGAGATGAATAAGCAGCATTTGAAGTGTGCATTTCATTTTAGGAGAGAGACCGCTATGCCTACAAGATCCATCTTCCTGAGACAGTCGAGCAGCTGAGGAAGTTCAATGCAAGGAGGAAACTAAAAGTGAGGCATTGGCACTTTATAGTCTCTGCATATTGCTTTAGCAGCTGCTCTCGTGCACGATTCACGTGAATGTTCTGCCGTGTAAACTAAAGACCGCATATAAAAAATTAGGGCAGCCACAGGAAATTAAAGCACATGAGTTGATCAATATCTATGGTTTGACAGGGTGCAGTGCTTGCCGCAGTCTCCAGTCACAAGTTCAACTCTTTCTATGGCGACCCACCTGAAGAACTGCCTGACTTCTCTGAGGACCCTACTTCATCAGGTACTACAGCGAGCAGCAGAGATCAGCTGCCACCCACTCTGTCCTCCTGAAGAGATGCTTTTTTGTGATTTGTAGTCTCTTAGGACAGTGTTTTGGTTCCTTTGATATTGTAATTCTGACAGAAAAACATGAAGATTATTATTAGCATGCTAAGACAAGTGTCACAGTCAGTATAGCCCTCAATTTAGGGTTTAAAAAAATTGGTCTCAATAATTCATCTCGCTACAGGAAATGAAATAGACAAAAAAGATAAACATGAGCAGGAGGGTGAGAACATCATTCAGATTTAGTGTGGGCTCTTTTGACTTGAAGGACTGAGCAAATGCCCTAGGAACTGCTTAGCAATGCCCTGACAACTACCCACAACACCCTGTCATCATGCTGGGGAGCTCTGCATAGGCAATCACCATTCAGTTTTTCTTAGAAAGTGAAAGAATTATTTATTTTTGAGCAGCTGTCACAGAGGATTTTTTTTGTTTCTTGTTTAAATAGACTTTACTATGTACATTTCGCATACTCTCAAACAAACCACCAATGGTTTGGTTTAGAATCTGGTTCATGTTTCCTGTTTATTTCTCATAACATCTGTGGTAATGTTCCTTTTTTCCACCACACTTAACACAGGATTTAATGAGTCACAATTTTTAATAAAAGTTTCCCTACTATATCCTTTAAAGGGTTAGTTCACCCAAAAATGAAAATTCTGTCATTAATCCTCACCCTCATGTCATTTCAAATCCATAAAACCTTCGTTCATCTTCAGAACACAAATTAAGATATTTCTGATGGACTCTGAGAGCTGTCTGAACCTGCATAGACAGCAACGCAACTGAAATGTTCCCAAGTCCAGAAATGTAGCAGAGAGATCTGTGAATTAATTTTGTTCGCAAAAGAAAAAAAAAAACGAATTTATTCAACAATTTGTCTCCTTCGCATCACCCTGGTGCCATTTTGGAGAATATCCGCTGGACGTATGCTGTTCTGTGTCAGCTGCGTCCCACCAGATCTGTTTCCAACGTTGCTGTGATTTGATCTGAACAGAAACAGCGTATAGGCGTGATGAAGCTGACACAGAACAGCATATGTCCAGCGGATATTCTCCAAAATGGCACCAGGGTGATGTGGAGACAAATTGTTGAATAATTTTTTCTTTTGCGCGCAAAGTATTCCCGTAGCTTTGTATAATTGCGGATGAACCACTGATGTCACATGGATTAATTCACAGATCTCCTTGCTACGTTTCTGGACTTGGGAACATTTCAGTTGCGTTTCTGTCTATGCAGGGTCAGACAGCTCTCAGAGTCCATTAAAAATATCTTAATTTGTGTTCCGAAGATGAACGAAGGTCTTATGGGTTTGAAATGACGTGAGGGTGAGTAATTATTGACTGAATTAAAAGTTTTGGGTGAACTATCTCTTTAAAATATACACTTTCAGAAAAAAGGTACAAAGCTATCACAGGGGAGGTACCCAAAAGCTAAAAGATACATCTTTGTACCTTATTAACCCCTAACTGCTACATATTAGTATCTTAAAGGTACCCTGAAATGCCTTGATATTATTCTATAAGGTGACGTAATTTCAACTGAAACAGGAAGGGAGGGTGGGACATATCGAGCAGCCCTGCCCCCTTTTTAAAATAGCCAATAGTGTTTTGTTTATATCTGCTCTGGCCAGAGCCGTTGAGCTCGGTAAAGCCGCATTTCACAGCCACAGGCTAATAGATTACCCCCTAGATTCAATATGGAACTTTAAGTAAAATAAAATAGTGGTCATAATCATGCTGAGGCTGTGTAGTTGTAAAAGTTTTTTTTATATATGCCGACTCGTGCATATGATCCGCTCCGTGCGATCACATCTCTGGACTGGAGCTAAAGTTCAGATTTTTGCATGAAACAACATGAAACCAGACCTCATTTGCACCAATCGAAAGCTTATTTACACTGTCTGAATCATTCCCTATTACCTACATTGTGCACTACGAGCCATTCACAGGGTACCGCTGCAGTGACATTTGTGTACCTGTTTTTGATAGTGTACTTGGAATATCATTTGAATCTTCATTTCTGAGTAGATCTACACAAACTACTCTAACTGATTATTTTAAGAGTGTGGGTGAATCATATCTCTATTCAAATCACAATCATCTCTGTTTTGTTAAATTATGCTTGTTGCTTGTTTCTTTGCTGACCACCCTGCAGGACTACTAGCAGCGGAAAGTAGGTGTCACCATCTGTCCCCTTACAGACTTTAGTGTTTGCCTGCTTCTTTCAAATCAAGTTAATGCTTTTCCTAGGTATTTAAAGGTCACGGTGTGTGGTCAATTGTGTTTGTGTGTACATGTAAAGGGGCTGTGTCACAAGTGCTAGACAGTTTGGAGGAAATCCATGCGCTGACGGACTGCAGTGAGAAAGACCTGGACTTTCTACACAGCGTCTTCCAGGACCATCACCTCCACACATTGCTTGATGTAAGAGGCCGTATACAGGCACACACACACATACATACCCATAAAATTCTTCCTTCATTAAATGGGTCACGAACTGCCTTTTTTTATTATTTTTGTACTGTTCTCTGAGGTCCCCTTATAATGTTATCAAGATTTCAAGTGAAAAGCTATTTTCTGTCCTGTTTTTAATCCCCCTCATCAGAACGCTCTGTTTGAATAGGTGTGGCGGATTGTAGACTCAGAAGTAAACCCCCACTGCTATGATTGGCAAACAGTTGTGTATGTTTGACAGCCTACATCCTTCAATCCTGGACGCAGCTGTGATTTAGGTTAAAACCGCATAAATGCTCAGAACATATCAAAAGTTCTGTTTAATAGACAAAGCAATAGTGATCACGTAATAAAAACTCACATTCACAGATTACTTGTAGTTTGCGACATTACTGTCGGATCCAGCATTGTCTTTTAGTTTGTCTTTTTGAAAATCAAATTGTGCCTTGTTTGTAAATGAATCTGCGGTTAAATGAAGCGAACAAAGGACCAAGTTCATAATGACATGGTCTGGATCTTTATTGAAAACAAAGTTTATCCACTCTTTCCTAACATTGGGGTCAGAAGGAATGCAAGGAAGGCAATGCAAAGACTTTGGTTTCTGCGTAGACCTGTGTTTGCCCTTTAATTTGAACTATTTACACTAGATGCACGAATTGGTGTGCGGGGCTAAACAGGCACTTCATACTCTTCATACAGAGGTGGTGTTTAGCCACACTATTACATCATAAAGTGGCACAATCCACATCCTGTCGTTTTGGCAGATTAGCTTCAATATATGCAGTTTTAGACTAAAAAGAAGGTTTTGAGTTGTTTTTATATTACAATGAGCTTTTACATGTCAGAAGATCGAGGGAATTTTGATTTCTCATTTCACAACACCTTTAAACCACAGAACCTGATGTGTTAAGATGCCGTTAAATCTTGCTTTGATTATCTGGCTTTGAACTTGTCAGAAGGAAATGTCACATTAGGGTTTTTCTTCTTTCTTTTTTGCTGTTGATGAAACCTAGTCTCAGCCTTGGACCATTCACAGACCTTCTGATGCATATTGCACACAAAAATGGCAAGGGTTCACTGAAACTGCTGTTCCAATCTGATTAACTGGCTTTTACGCAATTTCTGGGGATATCAGGTTGTGCGGGTTTCTAGATTAGCTAGATTTAAAAGAGCTGACGTGTGGATTTTTTTAAACATTTATATGACCTTTGCCTTAATGTAATGCTCAAATTAATATACAAGTTAATATTTGAAAACATTAAATTTAATAAAAAAAAAAAAATGTTTAATAGCACTGTTAAATGCAAATGTCAAACTGATTATTCATTTATCATACCTATACATTATAATGTTGTGAAGCCTGAATTCACTCATCATTCATACATCATTTCACATTTTATAAACTCTTAGCCATAAATTTGGCCATGCAATGACCTGTCTATGCAGGTTGGATTTGATTTTTTTCTTTTAAGAGTGATTTGTGTGTAATTTATCTGCTAACAGCAGACCCAAACAAAAAGCCCTCTATGCTACAGATATCAATCTATAGTAGCAGTGTTGGGTAAGTTACTTTCAAGAAGTAATTAATTACTATTACTAATTACATCATCAATATTGTATTTAAATTGCTAATTACTCTGTCTGAAAAGTAACTTAGTTACTCAATAAGTAACTTAATTAATCAAATCGCTAATTAGGCTACATAAATCCATATAAACCTTAAAGGTGCCATGTGTAAAAATTGAGGTAAAAATATCCAAAAAATGACCTACACGCATCAAAAGAATGAGAAGAAATAAGGGCGATGATGTCACTAAAAAAATGTCAAGTTATAGTGCTGCAGAGATATCAACCTTAATTAGCATTAGCATTACTAGCCACAGCCCGACAGGTGTCGTAATACCAGTTTCGGCCATGGGAGGCGATATGCGGGCAACATAACCACCAGCCAACCTGCAATACACGAATAACTCGCACGGCTTGTGGGCGTACTTGAAGCTGATGTCAAGCAACCGCGCTCGGAATCACAAATCAAATCCGATTAGAAAAGGAGCCGAAACAGAGTAAACATCGGCACTGCTTTCCATCGCTGGAGACAACTGATGGACTTGAAAGAAATGAGCTTCGACTCCGAACTTGCAACATTTCTTTTGGATTGGTAAGTAAGATGCTGTTAGTATTTCGCTAGAAGTTTGTTTTATATGTTTTTTTTTCGGGAAGTTATAACATAGAAATGTATCGAAGGCTGTTCGATAAACGTGCTAATGTTAGCGATGCTAACCGTAGCTGCGTTTGATAGTAAGCTAGCTATAACTTACCCACAGATCCGATCCGGTTTTCACCTGTTATCTACCAAAAGCCCGTCTCTACCAAGCTGATGCTTAAATGTAACATTACCTAAGAAGCTTGAAATGTCTTCGATGATAATGAACCCGAGAGAGAGAGAGAGAGAGAGAGAGCGCGCGCGGCCTCACTCACTATATTCAGAGCGGTCAAGTTTTTGAAAGCGTGTGAAAAGAGTCAATTGCGTGTGTCTCACGGTGAATGCTTGAGAGTTGGCAGCTCTGGTTACGTTGGTTGGCGCTAGCTTGGTCAACATCAGCTGTCTGATGTTGACCAATGATGTTGACAGAATGCTGTCTGTCAAATTAATTTAATTCAAATAATGTGTATATACAACTCAAAATGTAATATGAACAAAACGAATATGAACATATTCACTGGTAAAGGTGAAGGGGAGTAGCTTGAAGATGTCATGTTTCAAAATCACTTGACATCACCCAACGTTCCTCTGGAGGCAAAACGTCCTTTAGGCTTCGGCTATGGCTCTAGGGTTGTTGTGAAGGTAGGGGCGGAGCATAGAGACTATGCCGTTTCTCGTTTGTTACTCTAGAGTAGACCAATTCACTTTATTGAGGCATACTGCCCCCATCTGGTATGGAATGTGGAGTATGACTTGATTTTTTTGCCAGACATTACACATGGCTCCTTTAATAGAAATTAAACTCTTTATTCTTTCAATTTAAGTCAAACATAGAATAGTTTAGCCTTTTAGCTTTAAAACAACTGTAATACTTTTTATATATATAAAAAAATGTAACCTTCTTTGGTTAACAAATAGAAATACTCTGAATAATAACATATCTGAATAACAAAAAAGCTTAAGATAAGTTAAACAATACATTTCAGTTTGGCAAGATGTTCAGGAAAAGCCCAACTAGTAAAATCCTTACAGGTTTATGTAAAAATAACACGTTAACTAATGTAGGTAAGTATAAATTACATAAATTATCTTCTTTGCTGAATAAAGCAGTGTCAGATCTCGCTGTTCTTCTGAAGTAAATTCCTCATAGCAGGACTTCTTTCAAAAACGATGAAAATTAGACGAATCCAGAATTTTTTATTTATTTTTTTAATCTATTTTTTGTATCTAGATGAGGGTGTTTGCGCGCAGGTGACTGCATATAATGAGCTCAGATACGGAAAAAGACTGCACATCACTTTAGTTTCTTACGGATTACATAATCAGAGAACATTTGTTTTTGATTTGAATTTGTTCATTTAAAAGTAGACAAGCTTTCTATAGACATATTTCTCATGTCTTTGTGCCAAATATTCACTGAGTTTGTGACATGTAGAATGTTGCTCACGGAGAAATAGACGGCAGAAATTGCACCGTTTGTTTTATTTTGCAAAAGCACAATGTTTTGTTGTTATTGTCAGTGTACACATTTTATTTAAGGTTTCTCTGTGAATCAGGAAAAACTGAAAGTGAACGTGCTGGCGTGCAGTGGGTTAAAGACGCTGCATTCAATTTTATCTTTAGACGGTAAATTTAGATTTCAAATTCAATATTGATTATAGAACTGTTGAAATGATTTACTGTATGTAACGCAAATACTTTATAAGTAACTGCAATTAAATTACATAAAAATGGGCAGTAATCCCTTACTTTACTTTTTCAGTGGATAAGTCATTTAATTATTTATGAACTTAGTAACGCGTTACACCCAACACTGTATAGTAGTCAACATTTGAAGTGGATCAACAAAGTTCATTAAAGTTGTCCTAAAGACGCATTTTGATTTTAAGTTTCAGGACAACTTTGATGAAAGGTTTTGATCCACTTCAAATGTTGACTAATGTACTTGAAATAAACTAAAGAAACCACAGCTGATCATTAAAAAATGTCAGCAGTAGGGCTGGGCGATATCGCGTTCATTATCGCAGATAAATCGCCTTCGATAATGAACGCGATATTGCGTAGCTTGTCAGTGAACTACGACTCTGTCTATTAAATGCTGCTCCATATGAAAGCAGGTGATGGCGATTTATCGGTAATCAGGGAACCGGCTTTACTGACGAAATGCGCGTGACAATCACATGCGATATATCACCCAATCCTAGTCAGCAGACCAATTTCAGGATTTTCAGTGTCATATTTTTTGTTTATTTGAGAGCTCAATAGACTTTCATTCATTGTTCTTTTTTTATTCATTGCATCTTTCAATGCGTGTCACATGTCGCATGAGTCTTTCTGTACTATGGCGTTAAGTGTTTTTTTGTCTGTGTGAATAAGTGCAGCTGTGCATTCTCCCCACTTTCTCTATGTTTGTGCGTGTGTGTACCAAGGCCTCTATAGAGAGGCGTACAGCTCGGTACAATCCAGTGTGAATGATAGGGCCTGTCTCCTTAGCCACAGGCCAGAGGAAAGCAGAGAGGAGAGCACGCCCCTTATGCCAGTGTTCTATGGGTAAGATTATCACCAGGGGGCTGTGAATGCACGTCGTCCCATTGAGAACTCAACTCCTATCCTGAATAGGGAGGGAAACAATAGCACCTATTGTCAGCCTAGATGCATTTTCACTGTTGCGGCTTCAGCAGTATCTGTCTATCAGAAGAGCTGCTCCAGACTTTGCCATCCTCTCCATTCAAGCTCTGTGTGTAACTCTACCTTCATGAAACAGGACAGAGGGGTTGAGATCCTATCAGGACCAACTTTGTCTGGAGTTTAACTTTGGTTTTGGTTGGTTTTTCTTTGGATGTGGTGAGTAACCTTGCGTATTTTCTTAGCCAAACACGTTCTTTAGAAAGCGTATTCCTTGTTGCTGGAGGTGTAGCAATTTTTCGCTTCATGTTACCCTGAAATTGCTGTTCTGTTTGTGTCATGTTGTGAAATGCAGATTAGTATATATAAAGAACTGATACCCTGTGCGCAGCACTCACAAATGGTGCACCATGCATGTTTTATAGATGTGTGAACATTGTATTTTTCTTGTGACGGTCTGTTTTCTCAAGAACCACATAGTAAAGGATGTGGTTTGCAAGATCATTTATATTCAAATAAATCACAACACGCTATAGCTGACTGACGTCCAGAAGAAAGCACCTGCAAAACCCTGGAAAACATCTGTTAATAAGTTGATTAAAACTGTTGAGAACTGTATTCCTCATCACTGAATGGAAATGTATTTAATTATGCATCCCTTTTTATGATTAACATTTTGTATGAGAAACTATAACCTAGCTGTTCGGTCGTGATGTCCGTTTATTGGCTCTATACAAAAGGAACACTGTTAGTGCAAAGTAATGTTTGTGGATGAGAAAATTCTTCTTTACTCAAGAAGCAGAACATATTACCCAATATATTGGCTTGTTATTGTTTTGAGCAATGATGAATTTCTGAAGATCCTGATCTGTCTTTGCATGTTGCAGTGTTTTTAATAGAGCAAAGAAATCTTGTGATCTTTCATTTATCTATTCTCCCTTTTTCAGCTGTACGACAAGATAAACACCAAGTCTTCACCACAAATCAGGAATACTGCAAGTGACGCAGTTCAGAGAGCCAAAGAGGTGAGAGCAGGATACAGTTACAGAAAGATGCCTTTGTAGTTATCTTCAATATCTTAAAAAAAAAAAAAAAAAAAGTGAATGGAACAATGTTTAGATGGTTTGTCTTTTCTTATATCTTGGATGTGTTAATTCAGAAATGACTTTTTAAATACTTAAATATGATGAATAGAATGTTTGGTGTATGTTGTCATTTTTAACTGCTATTCTGTCTAGTCTGTGTTTGCATTTTAATACAGCTTATCAGGATGTTCAGAAAAGACTCACTGCATGATGTACTCACTCCTTTGCTTTTCTAGAAACAAAATTTCCTCACTGCATTGGTTTTTCACTTCTGCTCTGACTCGTTTAGTCCATACAATTTCTTTTGAATAATCAGTCATCTATAAAACAGGAAGTGCACTACTTTCATATCTGAAAGCTAATTACATGCAACAAAAACACATGGTATGTGTTGCTTTGTATGTAAATTTTGTTAACCAAAAAGTATTTTACAGATGATGGTTCCACAAATTGCAAAAAGCAAATCAGTTATAGTCGTTTTACTTTTACTTTGAGGTATTTATTTATGGTCATTAATTTCTCTTTTCTAAACTGTTTTTTTTTTGTTGTTGTTTGTTTGTTTGTTTGTTTTTTGTTTTTTTTGAGAGCAGGTGTTTGTGATTTTTATATAGTTTAACAGAAAGCCTCCAACAGAGGTCTGTTTTGTGCTCAGTGCTTTAAGAATTTGAAGCTCAGTGTATGATTTATGTGACATTTACAGATCCCTAGTGGTCTATTGCTTGTGTGAACACATGCCTGTTTTCTTCCTGGTGAATTAGTATGCATTTCAACCAGCTGCAGTTAGAAAGCTGCATTAACAAGTGAATGTGTTTGTTTGCTTTTACCTACTGAGTAGATTAGAAAAATACATAGAATAACAATAATAATAATAATGTGTGGTGTTGGACAAAGCAGCTCTTTTATCGCCTTTCATACGCAAGTGTGGCAGATTATCATTGAGAGCACAGACTGACACGACACTTCACAAGTTACATGAAAGTACATTTTCTGAGTGAAAATGCATTTAGTTTGGTGAGCTTATCAATCTGTATGTGTGATGCGTGACTGTCTGTGTGCTTGCCTCAATGTTGGCTGAAGCATTTTACTCTCTCTCTCTCTCTCTCTCTCTCTCTATGAAACTATCTCTCCTCTCTCTCTCTCTCTCTCTCTCTCTCTCTCTCTCTCTCTCTGTCTCTCTCTCTCTCTCTCTCTCTCTCTCTCTCTCTCTCTCTCTCTCTCTCTCTCTCTCATTTGCACAGAGACCAGTTCAAATTCTCACTAATAATACAAATAGACAGTGAATAGTTATGCTAATGGTTCTGTTTTGTCTTTAACAATCAATAAAAATATAGGCACAAACTATCCATTAATCCCAATTTCCAGTAACTTTGCAAGCATTTAAACAAAATTCCTTGCTGGCTCTAATGACTTAAAAGACATTGATCTAGCATTTCTCAAAAACAACTGATGTAGCAATCTATTTTAGAAATGTATGTTACTGATCTTATTGTAAAAGTTTTTTTTTTTTTTTGACCACATAATTTTTTTTATCAGGAAAACTCAAACTTCTGGTGAAACAACATGTTCTCTGGATAGTATACACGTCAAATTTCTCCATTTAGTCTGTGAAAATCCCGCCCCTCCTCAATCTGCAAGCTTGCATTCAGTTTTGAATGCAACCAAGACTACTTTCATTCCATCACGATTTGAAAAGTGATATTAAACTGCAGTTTCAAGTATTAATCCTCCACAAGTCAGTAAAATTTTTCTGGTTGTTTCACATTTACTTGAAGTTAGTAAATCAAAACTGAAAATGGCTTATTTTATAGCAGTTACGTCAACAGAAGCATTCTGAGTATTTTGAATACGTCAACAAATCCTAACTTGGTGCTTCAGATAAGCTTGATTGAACAAATGTGCTAAGTTCCCATAAAGAGGTGAAAGTATGTCATTTTGAATAGAGTATGCAGATGGTTTGAACTAAGTTAAAAATAGTCAGATTCAAACTAGTCTTCATGTTTGATTCTGGTCTCAAACTCCCTCAGGGTCCTCTTGGTCCTGACCCCTCTAAAAACAAGTCTGTCTCAGTCACAAGTCACATAACCTATACAGCTCAACCATTTCCTTTAGTATTGCACATCAAAAAGGAACTCAGGCCTGCTGGTGATTTAAAGAGCTGTGCTCTCGAATAACCCTCCTTGGCCTCTTGCTTGTGATCACTGGCAATGGTGAAATGCTTAAGGATTATCCTCTTTGTATTGCTTAGAGCCAGCGGGGCAGAAACTAACCCATCACCCATCACCATGCGGAGGTGGCATAGTGCCTAACTCTAAAAATTCATCCTTCGACTCTGCTGCTTCTTACACAGACTATATGTATCAAATGTTATAAAACTTTCCTGTGTGTGTCTCTCATGCTAAGACCTCCGCCGAAGATGGTTCGAGCACGGCTTTGAAACATCTGGAATATGTAAGCTGCAGACATTTTCCCAATCTTCTTTTTTTTACCACTTTTTTAGAACATGTGGAAATTCCTAGGATTCTCGTAAATGTCTGAGCTTTACATTTAGTGATTTTGACTGGCAGTGAGGGGCTGCCAGGTGGGTTTGACCATTGATTAGCGCTCATTAGAGATGATTAGTGTGGTTCAAAAGACGTCCAGGATCCGGTGCTCAGCAGCATTCAGCAGGGAGTTGTGACATATCTGCAGTACTGTGCCAAATCACCCCCTCCCACCTGACCCGTCCCACCCTGCCAATGGAAGGACCAAATGAGCCCAGACAGCAATGCTGATTGGTCACATGGGGTCTAAGGGTCATGCCAGAAATGTTTGCGTGTGTGTGTCTCTTCTGATATATGATGTGTGGGGTCTCAGCAGTCCAGCTCAAATCGTGTTGCAGTGTACGAAATTAAAAAGCAACATACTTACTTCCATTAAGAATTAAATACCGTGGAGATGACAGCCTGAGGAAAAGCCTGATGACTCTGTCTGTCTGTAGGTACTGGAGGAGATTTCATGCTACCCGGAGAATGCAGACGTTAAAGAACTGAGACGGATTTTAACCCAGCCCCATTTCATGGTGAGTCACAGAAGCACAGTGCTAGTTCTGTTGTTAAGCTCTTTACAGTACAACTTAAAGTCAACATGAAATCTAAATTAATCTTATTTACTTTCTTAATGCACCTCCTGGTCTTTTTGTTAATAATTAATTAGTACATGTTATTCCTTGTAATATTTAATCAAAATGTTATACCTTGTTTTTGCTCTGAAACATCTTTTTTATGCTGGCGTCACTTGTGTTGTCTATTTGATGAAATAGTAGCCAATAGACAAATATCTGTTTAGTCATTGTTTTACTTTGGCTCTGGAAACATTGAGGTACGAATTGCCCACTTTTCACCATCTAATTGACTCCCACGCTAACTTTTAGTGTACTGTTGGAAATGCACTTCAAAAGAAAACATTCAAAGTGTTTTTTTATTTTTTTATTAATACTTTCATTCAGCAACAACATAATAATCTGTCTAAAAATAACAGTAATGACATTCTAATTTTTTCAAAAACAAATGCTGTTCTGTTTAACTTTCTATTCATCAAAGCATCCTGAAAAAAAAAAAGGTATCATGGTTTTTCACAAAAGTATTGAGCAGCACAACTGTTTTCAACTGTTATAGAAGTAACTTCAGGGATCTCAAAGTGATCCTCATTATCATTGTAGTGTCCGACTGCACTGCTAACATCATGAAGTACAGTGAAACAACAAAAGTCGAGTCTTCAAGCTTGAGAAAATTTCTGTCAGCAAAACTATTTTTGAGAGCTTAATTAGAGCACTTTTATGTGTTGGATCTATTTATTCAGGACGTTGTCAGCAGTCTTGGTGTTTCACCATCTCAGACTTTGCATTGCTTTTCAGTAATCCTCTTCTGTAATCAATGAAATGTTTGTTAGTCATCTGTGTTCTTATCAGTGGGACAGACAACCGCATGACAGATGAAGCAGAGAGTTTGCCCTTCGCTCTATACTGACTGTTTGTCAATAAGGTTCATCTAGAGGCTTAGTTGATTAAAGATTCCACACTTTTTTTGGTATTTTATTTTCAGGGGTTGCATAGTGAGGAATAAAATCCTTGATCTTTCAAATAAAACAAAACTTTTTAACTTTCAAAATTAAACCTAAATAAAGACCATTTATTGAAACTTTAATATGACATAATTGTACATGTGAAAGTGAGGGTGAGAATCGTTTGTAAGATTAAAAGTAGAAAAATAGGAAAATCTGGTTCTTTAAAGTGTGGGAGTCAAATAATGTTGCATGGAACTGAGTGAAATTAATTAATATAGTCTATGGCATGATCCAGAATGCAAGGGACTTATTTGGGGGCTTTTTACATGATTTTTACTTCCACTTGAACTGGGGATTTACTACAGAACTGAGAGAAATAAAGAGGGAAGGGGTTAAAAAGGAGCTCATGCATGAGAAAATGAGACTGGGGTGATGTCAGCCTCACTAACTCTGAATGTCAGGTCAAGAGTGGAGGGATACAGGGCAGAAAAAAAACACATGAGAGGAGGGAGGTACCAGCAGGTACTAGCTGTTGAATTCCAGCATGACATTGCCCTTGCTGCTTTTCTCACACTCTCATAATTGCATACCAGATAGTAGTATGAGATGAGCTGAAGAGATAAATTTACCTAATGTTACTGAAATCTGTTACATTTGATTTTTAGGAAGGCAGACATCAGTCATAAAGCATGATAACAAACTAGATTTGTGCAATAATGTTCAAAAGTTTGGGGTCAGTAAGATATTTTTTTTTTTTTTTTTTTTTTTAAGACATTACTTTTAAACAGCAAGGATTTATTAAATTGATTTAAAAAGTGACAGTAAATACTTTTACATAGATTAAAAAAATATATATTTCTTTTGAGCTTTCTATTCATTAAATAATCTTTAAAAATATATCACTGTTGCCACAAAGATATTAAGCAGCACAACTGTTTTCAACATTGATAACAATAAAAAATGTTTCTTGAGCACCAAATCATCATGTTATAATGATTTCTTAAGGATCATGTGACACTGAAGACTTGAGTAATGGCTGCTGAAAACTCAGCTTTGCCATAACAGGAATATTACATTTTAAAATGTATTTAAATAGAAAACAGTTATTTTGAATTATAATCATATTTCAAGATATTATTTTTTTACTGTATTTTTGATCCTTATAAATACAGCCTTGGTGAGAATAAAAAAAATGTAAAATCTTACGGAAGCCAAACTTTTCCACAGTAGTGTAAACGTGAGGGTATTTGCACAGCTTGATGCCTTGATTGGTTACTAAAGCATTGTTCTGTCATTGCTAAGGTGATATGTATAAGTTTTTTGTGTGTGTGTGTGTGTGTGTGAAAATCTCACTCTTTATCACTCTTTTTCAGGCCTTACTTCAGACTCATGATGTTGTGGCACATGAGGTATACAGTGACGAGGCACTGAGGGTCACCCCACCCCCCACATCACCATATCTCAACGGAGACTCACCTGAGAGCACGAACGGAGACATGGACATAGAGAACGTTACACGAGTGCGCCTGGTCCAGTTCCAGAAAAACACGGACGAACCGATGGTATGAGTTCACACATGTCCTGTACATGTACACGCACATACACTGAACAAAAGTATAAACGCAACACTTTTGTTTTTGCCTCCATTTTTAATGAGCTGAACTTAAAGATCTAAGACTTTTTCTATGTACACAAAAGGCCTATTTCTCTCAAATATTGTTCACAAATCTTTCTAAATCTGTGTTAGTGAGCACTTCTCCTTTGCTGAGATAATCCATCCACCTCACAGGTGTGGCATATTAAGATGCTGATTAGACAGCATGATTATTGCACAGGTGTGCCTTAGGCTGGCCACAATAAAAGGCCACTCTAAAATGTGCAGTTTTATCACACAGCACAATGCCCCCCGGACCCCCCAATACAGTAAATCAGTACAGTAAGTACAGTACAGTGCACGTTTTAGAGTGACCTTTTATTGTGGCTACCTGTGCAATAATCATGCTGTCTAATCAGCATCTTGATATGCCAAACCTGTGAGGTGGATAGATTATCTCGGCAAAGGAGAAGTGCTCACTAACACAGATTTAGACAGATTTGTGAACAATATTTGAGAGAAATAGGCCTTTTGTGTACATTGAAAAAGTCTTAGATCTTTGAGTTCAGCTCATGAAAAATGGGTGCAAAAACAAAAGTGTTGCGTTTATAATTTTGTTCAGTGTATATAAGCCTAAAGACTGCATAGCATCAACATGACAATCAGTTTCTAGTGGTCGACTTTCAAAGTGTGCAGATGCAAGCTCTGCACATCAAATATCCTGTGTTGTGAGGCTTGGCACACATCTTGTCAACCTGATCTTATGTTGGTGTTGATTAAGCTCTCATAGTGGTTACATTTTATATCCACTTGTTAGTCAAACTTCCTGAAAGCTTCATTCTCACCGCTGTGGTTTTAAATGAGTTTGTGGGCACTGTTCCAGGGTATCACGTTGAAAATGAACGACTTGAACCATTGCATCGTGGCAAGAATAATGCATGGAGGAATGATCCACAGACAAGGTACATGCACCAGATGTTTTTTCCTTCAAAACTTCACCCAACACTGCTATATTGAGATCCACTAGCCTTCCTTCTATTCTGTATTTCTCCTGTATCTCCATAAACATATGATGAATTAATAGGAAAGAGATGCAACCCATTAATCTTCACAAAACCCCTCAACCCATATTCATATGTGGCAGGCTTGAGGGCTTGTGCCATCACCCGGTGATGGTCAGATTGCATAATCTCCTTTACCCACATGTCACACACATACCATCAACAACTATCTCCTACATGAATGCAAGCAGAACAAGCTTATAATAAATCTCATGCAGTTAATGTTGTCAAGTTTTCAATTTACGAAGGTTGTAAGACTAGTGATATATATTGACGCATTTAAAATGTTGTTTTTGTCACAAATTAGGAACTTTGCATGTTGGAGACGAGATCCGGGAGATCAACGGCATAAGTGTAGCAAATCAAACAGTGGAGCAGCTTCAGAAGATGCTTGTGAGTAGGAACTTGTGTATTTTCAGCTCAAAAGTTACGATTTTGTTACCATTTAATCACCCTCAAGTTGTATGAACTATAATTTTTATACTTTAATTGAGGTATCCTGCAAAATGTCCAGACTTACAGACCACAACCAGTAAAGTGCACTAACTGTACCAACTGTAAAGTGGAATGGGTGGAATGTGAGAGACATAAGCGTTACAGTGCAGCTACCTGTATCATGATTACAGTTAAATAAAACAAAAGACTCATCTAAAATGGCCAAATAACACTGATTTCATTTTAAAAATGGCCACAGACATTTATCACAATGCAGATTAACAGTCTACTTTTTCCATTCTGTGTACATTTCTGTTTTATTGTCTACTTTTTCCATTGTTCCTTGGAAAAAAAAGAATGATATAAGGATATATAAACATAATCCAGTAAAATCCTTTTTTAATAATTTGCTTTTTGTTTTTCTGTTGACAGCGGGAAATGAGAGGCAGCATCACCTTTAAGATTGTGCCAAGCTACCGCACACAGCAGTTGTCCTCTGAGGTAATGGACTTTGCACTGTTCTCTGCTCTATCTCTGCCAGTGTCCTCTCTCTGCAGTGCTGTGGTTTGCCTCCCTGGCCTGTTGTGGCCTTTTGTGGTGGGGTTTGATTGCCGTGGATTCTTGTGTGACTAACTGCCTGCCTGATGGCTGCGTGTTAATGCTTTTCTCCCCCAAAAGTCTCCATCCTGCTGGACCAAAAGGCCTAGCTCAGACACTACCGCACACCAATTTCACAACCAAGATACCGGAACCCTAGCTTACATATTACCAGTGTTGAGGGAAGTTTAGATCTACAATGTGAGAATGTTCATAGCCAGTGTTGCAGCAGTCTTCGCAATTTAAAAGTGAGTCTGTACCGTGCTGGTTACAGAAATACATTTTAAACAAATACAACAGTCCCCTGCCATATCACACTACTGAGAGGATGTTGAAATTAAAGTGGTCAGATTTCATTCAGAGTTCCTTCACACAGTAAATCTCTCAAGGAAGATGTTTACATTCTGTTGGCTCCCCCTTCTGGTGGGAAGCTGCAATGCGGTCTGGTGATCAAAACTTGTTTGTTTTGGTATCTGTAACATTACCATGCTTTTAAAATGTCTATTTAATAACTTTAGTCTGAAGCAAATCTTTTGGTTTCCTTACATGATGTCCCCAATTTCTTACCGCAGTGTTGGCTAGTGTCCGTTTGCTCTGCTATTTCGCTGACCTTTATATCTTATTACAGAAAGAATCCCCCTCCACCTCCAGACAGTCCCCTGCTAATGGCCATTCCAGCATTAACAGTTCTATCTTGGTAAGGATCCCAGGCAACTTCAAATAACGACCCCCTTCCCACCCCCAACAATCTCCTAATGTTGTTTGTGATTATTTCACCCCGTTCTTGCAGTCATACCCTCTTAATTTGCACCAAATGTTATTACATTTGTGTAATGTCTAGTTTTATGGTTTTGTTTTTCCAGTTTGTTTTTATATATTTCACTAGAATATTTTGACAATCTCAATATACACAAATGCAAAGACTGAACAAGACAGCGGCTAACATCCTTTGAACATAGTTTCCGTTATCTCAGTTCACAAATTGGTGTGCTCTGTTCTGCTGTAGCTCTCTCACTCCGACTGCCAGTGTGAATACAGTGTATGGTCCCAGGAACACTGTACAGTGGACGTGGGATCTACTATTATACTTTTTAATTCCTTTGTGTTAGCAGTGATGTATTGTGGCTGACAGCAAGCACAATGATTGGGACAAACTCAATGGAGGCATGCAAAGGATTCCTAGCATAAATAAAAAGCATGCATACTTCTAACAAAATGCAGTGAGATCTACATTAGCACTGCATTTTAACTAGGGGTGGGCGATAAAGAAGTTGACATGATAAATCAGTATATAAAATCAAATAATATCAGTTTTGATTATGGTGTTAGGTACTATATAATCGAGAATGGGACTCCGCTAAGCCCTGTCCCTTTTAGTTACTCTTATGCTGTCTAACTTTCCTACTAGTTAAGATTGCAAAAAGTTTTGGGAAGTGGAATTTATTTATTTAGAGATATGGATATATTCTTAAAAATATTCTAAGCAGAAAAAAAAGAATCAATAAAATACAAGTATTCATTTAAAATGTTTATTTAAATATTCAGATTGAATATAAACATACAATTTCATAAGAACTGTAATACACAATTATAATTAATAAATATTTATTGAATGATTTTATTGAAATATTCTTGCAACCAAATAAAAATTAATTTACAATAAGCTGCTTTTGATGCCTTTTCCTGCTTTTATACTTGTTTACATAATTATTTTTTCAGTAAAATTTAAAAACTCTGTAAATATATATTTTTAAAATTATATTTTCAATAAAATTTGAAATAACATTTGCTAATATCGCCTACCCCTGCTATAGACCCAGTGGGACCCACTTGGTGTTCTTCATAGAGGGGGTTAGTCTCCACCTCATGAACATGCTTGAATGGCGTGTGGTGCTGAAGCTGCTTGCTTGCTCCTTGCTTTCTTGTGTGTTGCTGTTCTGAGATTTACCCTCAACAGCCCTTCTTTTCTTTAACACATACATACACGCACAATTAAGTAACTTTTGTGGTCCTCCTTTGTGGAGTTAGCATTGCCCCCAGTGGTTTTAACCAGATTTTTTGGTATGTTTTGTTGAATGTATATTTCTTTTCATTGTTATCATTATTGATTGTTATTTAATTGTTTCATGAGTCTTGTCTTTCCTCTGTTAATGGTCAGTCTCTCCTTCACTGCTGGGCTTTGCTTTACAGGATTTGCCGTCAACCATCCAGCCGAAAGGACGCCAGGTGAATAGAGCATCCATCAGTCTTAGCATCCTCTATTGACTAGCACTTTTCCACACTGCTTTTGTGCTTGAGATTGAATGAATAAGTTATTGATTCACCGCTATTAACATCCTGCTTTCTCTATCAGTTTTTGTACTAACGCAATTCACCATTAGCTGCTCTACAGACAGACTTGGTTGTAGTGTTATTGCATTGCACTTACTTAACAACAAGAATGTAAATGCAAAGATATTATTATTTATGTTTTTTTTTTTAAGTTTACATAAATTAAGGGGATTATCATTTTAACATTAATTTTTATTCTTATAGATGGGTTATTCTATGCGTTGAACCAGTTGAGAAAATATCAAGAACATGCTTTAAAATTTGAATTAAATGTAACTACTTAGTAGCATTTTACCTTTATTCCATTTAAAAAATAACTGTTTATTAAATAAGTTGTTTTATTAATTACATTTTTTATTCATATTTAAGTAAAATTCTGTGTTGTGATGAGTATCCTCACAAACCGTAATTACACTAAAGATATGAAAAAGACCGTTTTCTCAAAAATACCCGTTTGAACCAACTTTTTTAGAAATCATATCAACTCCAAGAAAATTATTATTTAGACCCTGTTAGACTTTTAGCTTAGGTATAAAAAAGGGACATATTAGACTGGTGTGTCTGTCTTATCCTAACCCCATGCAGTCTTATGCTTTTCTACTTGCCCTGGGCTACAGAGTGGTGTGTGTTTCCTCTCACATCCCATCTAGATTACCCTGCAAATCAACAAAGCTGAGAACATGTGGAATCAGAAAGCCCATCACAATTTGTTCTTCTAATCTCTAGTCCTTGCCTTTAAGCATTGTGTCCTAATAGTATGAGAAGTAGAAAGGGAGACATACAATCAGCAGAGGGCGCCATCTGCCAGCACGGGTCCATCTGTGTTGGCTGAAGTGCATCACTGAGTGCTGGAAATTATCTGCTATGTTACAAGTGATGAGAACAGAGTGATATGACTGATATCTCCACCCTGCTTTGTTCCTTTTTATCAACCCATAACTTTTCGGAACGTTAGCATTTATAGCTGCATTCTTCATCTCACCAACCCCAATAACAGTGCCGTAATAATGCCGCCACAGTGCCGTGATATTGCATGATGTTTGTAATACTCTCATGCCCTAGATCTCCAGACCTCCAATCAAGGATAAATTTTCCATCAAGGTAAGATTTTACAAAATGAGCCCAATCTACTGCTCTGAAAAACTGTTGTGTAACCATTTAAGTCCAAATGTAGCAAGGACTCAGAAACAATCACATCACTAGTGCGATTCTTTGAAAATATAACGTTAAGCTCGATTTTTGCAATGTTTGTACTTAAAGGCCGCTTTCAGTCAATTCAATGTCATTTATTTTTAATCCAGGAGTCACACACCACTCTACCCTCAGACTGCAGTTCAGTTCTCAACTGCTCTAAATGTCCAGCAAGGACTCATAACTCACTCTCATGCATACTTGCATGCATGAACTGTTTGCCAACATGCTCAGTTGTCATACTGTGCTGCTTCAGCCAAGCATGCCTATCATCTCAACTGAAACCTGATCTCCACTTGTACCTTGACCTCCAGTTGCACCTTAACCTCCTCTTGTACCCTGACCTCCTTTCCTGTGTTGTGTCTGTGCCACTGTAGGGTTTTTCTGACTTCGACTGATTATGTGTTTTCTCAGATCTATGTACGGGCACAGTTCGAGTATGATCCGGTGAAAGATGACCTCATCCCCTGTAAAGAGGCAGGGATTCGCTTCAGAGTGGGTGACATAATACAGATTATCAACAAAGATGACCATAACTGGTGGCAAGGAAAGCTGGAAAACACCAAGAATGGCACAGCAGGACTGATTCCCTCACCTGAACTTCAGGAGTGGTGAGTTAGGTTCTTTCCTAGAGCAGAATGACCACTTCAGTCATTTCTTTTGTTTGTATGATGAAAACCAGAAGATTGTGATTGGCTGCTGCTGAGGGTAGAGGGAAAGAAGATACAGTACAATGCAAGTCGCTCACAATATGATTTAAAAGCACTCAAAGATGTGCTATCATCATGGCTAACAGATATGCTGCACACTAACCACATGTTCATCTAATTGTTTCTTTTGTTTGTTTTGTTCTAGGCGGGTGGCCTGTATAGCCATGGAGAAAACCAAGCAAGAACAGCAGGCAAGCTGTACTTGGTTTGGCAAGAAAAAAAAGCAGTACAAAGACAAATACCTAGCAAAGCACAACGCAGGTAGAGTTTCCGATGGGCTTTCTGCACCTTCCCTCTCTCTTCAGACAGACAATAGCTAGATTTTGGTCGATCAGCTCTTCCTTATTGGAGATCTAATTAGTAATCTTTATGTCCCCCGTAAGCAAGAGTAAAATCAAATCGAATTCTAACACTGATGTGGGCGTATGACATCACAAAAAATAGCAGCTCTCAGGAAGTGATAAACATTCACTTTTAAGAACTTTGCTCACTTTTTAGCAAATGATTGTCAAGATAAGTGTGTTAAACACAATAGGCTACTTCATAAAATGACTGCCTTTTCTACTTAGAAGTACATTGATATATAATATAAATCAGTGTATTATTCAACATTTATCTGATAGAATGTATAGGATCTTATAAAAATGTTTCATGCATTCTACCAGATAAATGTTGCAAATATTGCATTGTGCCATTAATCAAAATAAATACATTTTATTATAAAAATTGTACAGTATATAACATACATATATTGTTTTATATTATATATCAATTTATTTAGCTTATGGTATATGTATGCACTATATTCTGAAGTTTGGGGTCAGTAAGATAAAAAAAAGAGTTTTATTTGGCAAAATTCTATGGAATGTTAGAAAAGATTTCTAGTAAATCTTTTCCTAAAAGATGTGTTGTTTTATTTATTTATTTATTTTTATATATATATATATATATATATATATAAATACTTTAATTTAGAAATTTTTAATTTTATTTTAAATTTATAAAAATATTATTTTTAATTAATTATTTTTTACTTACTTTGTTAATAACTATTTAGTATTTATTTAACAACCTCTATGTATTTTTAAGTTTTGATTTGACATTTATTACAAGTATTGTAAATTGAAATTAAAATTACACACTTTTCAAAAAGAGAATTTAATGATGGTCTTTGAATAAATATCTACTTTTTAATTTTTTTTTTTTTACTATACAAAAATATTATTAATAAGGTTGGCACATTTAGATTAGTCCATTACTGACAAACATATCAAAGCAAAAAATAAAGTAATAAAAAAAGAGGCTCATACGAGATCCACTTTATAGAATGACCTGGCAAATTATTCTCTTTGTTGATGATCAAATGTTAGAATTGACTGACTGTTTGTTTGTTTTTAACACATCATTACTGTTGTCAGATACTCATATGATCAGAAGCACAAGAGAACACTGTTGTTGATGGCCATTGCTAACTCAGACCAGGAGGAACACTGTCAGGAAGAACGCATATGTGTCTCTTTTTTTACATCAGTGACAGTCTATAATTAGTATTATGTTTATATTAATTCCTGCTTTTCAGAGACAGCAGACTTTACCCTCATGGGATGGTTGTCAGCAGATGTTGCTAGAAACGTCTTCATTGAATGATTCAAACTGTAGTTTAGAGGCTGTAGGGAGTGTCTCTGTGTGTCTAGTGGTAGGTATGGGCAGGTAACAGGGCCCTGTGCTGTCTAGCTCAAATAACCCGAGGTCCTGACTGCAGCATTTCCACAAATAGCAGGGTGACTTGTGCCAATACATAGCCTAGTAGCTGTGTGTCTGATTCTGCCTGCTGTTCCCTGACCAAACAGTCCCTTAAGAGTCTTTCATTTTGCTTCAATTACCAAAGGGGCTCATTAAAGCCAGCCACAGTGGAAACCTGGGTCATTATCGCTGATGAGCACACCTGCATATATAAACCACTATACAACAAGTGTGTTTATGTGTGTGTTCTCACGGGGAATGAAAAGACCATAAGTGAGACGCCCATGTTTTCTGTAAGAGTGTATGGTTGCTGGTAAAGGACCAGGGGAGAGAAAACGTGTCTTTACTATGGGTAACTCATATGTCATGGATGAAATTCATGTGTTCATCATGTCTTCAGGTCTAAACCAACACACAACCTTCACTGAAGATGCACCTGTGTATGTGCTCTCGAATGTACTCCTCCTCCTTTCCTGTGACTGGATGCAAATTTTACAACCTCTATAGAAATCGATCCTGACACTATGAAAGGCAGCAATTACATGATCTGGTTAGAAGCATGGTGAACCCCACCGTTTTTAGAATCTTATATAAGCGAGTCATTTAGGTCCTGCGTTGATCTGCAGTACTAGCTGTCACAGGGTCAGGTTACTACCTTCGAACACACAGGATTTTAAAAGACGCCATCGTTCCTTCTTGTCAAGAACTCCCAAGTGCTGTGGAATAGTTTAAAGGTGAGCTTCCCAAAATGTGGATTTGTTAGTTCAGACTGTAGATACAGTGACGATTACTCCACTGAATCATAAAGCCAAGTATGTTCAAGTATGTCAATTCAAACTCTTCTAGCTACACAACCTTGATTTTTGCATTACTGCATTATGCAGTGTTTCTGTTTATAATGCAGGTACACTACCATTCAAAAGTTTGAGGTTAATTGAGTTTTTTTATTAATAAATATATATATATATATTATATATATATATATATATATATATATATATATATATATATATATATATATATATATATAACAAAGAAATTAATGCTTTTATCCAGAGAGGCACATTAAATTAATCAAAAGTGACAGTAAAACTTTTAATAATAGAAATATTTCTATTGCAAATAAATGTTTTTTAAGCTTGCTTTTTATAAAGGAATCCTATCATGGTTTATACAAAATTAAGCAGCACAACTGTTTTAAACATTAATAATATTAAGAAGTAATGATGCTGAAAAATCAGTTTTGACATCAAAGGAATAAATTGTGTTTTAGAATATATTAAAACAGAAAACAGTCATTTTAAATTGTTATAATATTTGTGACCCTGGACCACAAAACCAGTCTTAAGTCGCTGGAGTATATTTGTAGCAAGTAGCCAAAAATACATTGTATGGGTCAAAATTATAGATTTTTCTTTTATGCCAAAAAATCATTAGGATATTAAGTAAAGATCATTTTCCATGAAGATATTTTGTAAATTTACTACTGTAAATATATGAAAACGTAATTTTTGATTAGTAATATGTATTGCTAAGAACTTCATTTGGACAAATTTAAAAGCATTTTTTTTTTTTTCAATATTTTGATTTTTTTTTTTGCACCCTCAGGTTCTAGATTTTCAAATAGTTGTATCTCAGCCATATGTGGTCCTATCCTAACAAACCATACATCAATGGAAAAACTGACACTTAAGACTGGTTTTATGGTCCAGGGTCACATTTCACAATATTTTGGCTTTTACTGTATTTTTGATCAAATAAATGCAGCCTTGGTGAGCATCTTTAAAAAACATATAAAAACCTTACCGACCCTGAATCCCCAATTTTAAAAGGTGGTGCATGCTAAGAATTGCCTAGTGTTGCAATGTGTTTCGGTGAAATGTAATGATTAGCTTTGATTTATCATTGTACTAATGGCAAAGTAAATTTTTAAAATATTTTTGATATTATTATTTTATTACTGTTCCCCCTCAAAACTACACTCACTGGTGCATTTTTCTAGTATTGAGTTGGACCGCCTTTTGCCTTAATTCTTTGTGGCATAGATTCAGCTGTTGTCTTATGCGGTTAAGTTTGTCTACTAGTGTCATGGCAGTTGGTTTGAACAGTTATACTGAGAAATTAAAGTTGTTTCAATGTTTAGTTAACATTGTTTCAAAAATATGTTGGCCAAGCATTTAAATCTGCATTTTCCTACTTGCATCAAATGGTTCAGGCCTAAGGAGGCCTAACGGTAGATCTGATCAGATCTGGGCTGCTGGAATCACAGTGTTCTCTGAGCACCCAATCACTTAGGTGATCAAATAGGCTGTGTTGAGCACAGCTCTCTCAGCCATCAGCGGCGGGGAGCGCAGATCAGAGATAATCCCTCCAGAGCCCAGTGCCCCACTTTACTGAGGCTGATTTGAGCTCACTCAGCCAGTGAGGCTGGAAATGGGACTCTTTGGGGTATTGCAGCCTTTTTTTTTTTTTTAAGATCTCGTCCAAATTCCTCCAGGATTGTTTAATTGTCTAAACCTGTTTTGATTATGTGGGGTTTGTCTAAGGCAAGGAGCTTTGTTACCGTTGTGCTTTGGGCTTTTCCAGCTATAATGTGCATTTTCAGATCAGGTTAGGAAGGGAAATAGGAAGCATATGGTTGTGGATTTTCCAATAGGAAGCAGTTGGTAAGGACTTGTCCTTCACAAAGAGAATTTCATCTTTGCAAGACAAAAAAACAACATTGCACCAACAGGCCTATAAAGAAAATAGACCTCTATTTAAAGTGGTGTGTATCTACAGGCCAGGAAGTGCTTCTCTCAGTTATGTGTGAAAGCAGAAGGGGGTCAGTTGTGGCTTAGCAGTTTTGATGTCCTGTTAGCCCCTCGCTTTACTCTGTTCCATCCTAGTCATTTCAGCATTGACACACATCATCTAAATCCACGTTTAATTGTATCATTTAAAACCTACTAGATTGTTTGTTTTTATTTTGTCTCAGACAGGTTTGTTCACGCTGCTTGTTTTTCTAATAATGCACAGTTTGTGCTACATGAATGAAGAATAAACATCATGCAGAGAGATTTGCTATTACTTTTTGGAGTGATTGAACTTACAATTGTCACCTGGCAGATGAAAATTAAACAACAACAACAACAAAACAAACACAGAACATACACCACTGTTCAAAATCGAACAGTTCTTATAAATTGTAATATTTACAATATATTTTCTGCATTTTTTATCAAATAAATTTAGCCTTTGTGAGGATTAGAGACTTTTTTCAAAAACAAAATCTTACAGAGCCCAAATTTTGGAACTTTAATGTATCCATGCATAAACACTGAAGCAGGTAGGTTTGGTGGTGGACTCTTGAATTGTCCCTCTAAGAAAGCACCTAGCAACATTCTAGTAACCAAATAGCAAGAGCTGTAATGATAGAGCGATGGTAGAAATGTGTCAGCCAGTATACATTTTGCTTTGTTTATACTGTGGTAGACATGACTATCACTATCATTTGTTAAGAATAATAAGATCTGTTGATTTGTGTGACAAGTTCAGAAAAAAATAAAATAATAATAAAATAATATTATGTAGCTTTCATCTGCAAAGTTTTTAATTCACTGGATTATTTAAGAATAGGCATTACCTCATGATTATGTAATACATATTTACACATGTCATGATATGTAACGTTGCTGTAATAGAACATTACTCATACTGTGACCACAAATTATAATACTTTGGCAGATTATCAGAAAAACCTCTTTATTCCACAGTTTAATTGCAGCTTTCAGATTCCAGTCTTGATATGCAAGTGTATTGTGTATTGCTGTGAATGTCAGAGGCATGTTTCATTGTTCAGAGAAGCGCCCCATCCAGAGCAGCCCGAGCTTACGGATGGCCATCATGTCTCTGTGCTTCGAGCATCACAGCTTTGGGCGTGCTTGTTGTGTTTGTTTACTGATGTTCTGTTAACTGAGCCATAACTCAATGACCCCCCTCCCCTGTCCATTTTACATGCTGTCTATCTACCAATGGCCTCTGTGCATGTAAGTAACTGTGTTGCTGTTCCATACAGCCTCTGTGCTTAATTCTCTCTTTCTCTGTCTGTCTGTGTCTCCCTCAATGCCCTTGCTGTGGTGATTTTATTAACCCCGAAACCATCTTTGCCTATTAGCATCCTCCATTTTTCCTTAATCAACAGAACAAAGATATTTTTTTAACTGTGTGTTTGAATGTTTGTGTGGTATTCGTGGTTTACTTTGTTGTGTTGTGCTGTGTGTTTTTAGTTTATTTTTAAGTCTGTATTCTCTGAACCCTGTGCACCTATATCCACTGATCCACAGTACAACATGAGGCTTCTCTGTGTGCAAATCCATTAATCAACATCCTACATATATAGAGCTGCATACTCAAAGTCATGCGAAAGAGGTGCATGAATCATTTGAGGCATTTATTCAGAGAGGGAGTTGGAATCACATTTCACGTGGAAATGACATAGATGGCTCACATTCCCCACTGCCAAGTCAACTCACCGTCTCCTGCACACACCAGTGCTGTCTCCCCCAACACACCCCCACATGCACACTGCAGCCAGTTTTACTCATTATGCAACCGAAACACTGGTAGAAAAGGCTTAGTGATATAACTTTGTGGAAGTCCACAATAGCAACAAATGATACTTTGTCCTTTAGTGCAGTCATATTTTTTAGAGGAATCATTGTTTTAGCGCCTCAGACGTTTTCTTATTTTTATGCTAGCATTACTAGTGATAGTATCTATCTGTGAAAATTAACAGGTGTCTGTTTCATGCTGCTTTTTTTTCCATTCATAGTGACCAAAAAAATTGCAAAAAGTACTGTAAAAGTAGTCCATGCAACAATCATGGCTTTGTGTGATGACTGAAATCTAATTGATAATATTCTTCTTAATTCTCCTTTGCACATTCACTATAAATTATGTTGGATAAACATACTTCTGTTCAAAAGTTAGGAGGCCGTAAGATATGTTAGACTGATTTCTGAAGAAGTGGCAGCTAGAAATTCAGGTTTGCCATCAAAGGAATAAATTATATTTTAGACTGTATTAAAATAGAGAGCAGTCGTTTTAAATTGTTATAATTTTTCACAATTTTACTGTTTTACTTGTATACAAATACATGCAGCCTTGGTGAATATAAGACTTCTTTCAAAAACATTTTGAAAAATCTTACAGACCCCAAAAAACACAAAACGGTAAAATCAAACATTAAATACATTTAAGCGTAATTACGTTATAATGTACAGTGTTAATAAGTGTTGTTGAATTCATATTGTTTTTAAAGATGAACTGTGCATTAGATGATGGAAATGGTAATGTAAAAATAGAGCAAATGTGCATCCAAAATATCTCCATGTTTGACATCGGTGACAAGTTTGAATATGCAGAAATGCCAAGTGTGAGCGGCTAGGATGTGTTATCTGAGCTCAGCTTCTGTGCTGCATCTGAACACACTGCTGCAGTGGAGACTGAATGTCAGTCAGACACAGTATCAAATCCCCCAGCAGGCCTGTAGCATTACATAAGCAGCCAAAACATGCACAAAACACAAATTACCCAAAAAAAAATCCCCCTTTCCTTTGCAAGATTCCACATTTGTTTTTGACTTTAAAACTGTTTTTTTGTAGTCTAATGACAACAGCAAACCGTTTTTTAAAATTTAAGATCAATCCATCCCTACTATTAAATAACAATCTTGTGTGTTTTTTTTTAGTGTTTGATCAACTAGATCTGGTCACGTATGAGGAAGTAGTGAAGTTGCCAGCGTTCAAGAGGAAAACATTAGTTTTACTAGGTGTGTATGTAGACCTTGGTTTAAATCCACATCTTACCTTTGTTAGTCAGCATGACGCATTTCTCTTACATGTGTGGCTTGTTGTCGACTGGCAGGTGCTCACGGTGTTGGCCGAAGACACATCAAGAACACACTCATCACCAAACACCCAGACAGATTTGCTTACCCCATTCCACGTAAGAAACATTCCCACATCACTGTCTCTAACAGTCCACACGATTGCTCAGCCGATTGGTTACTGCTCAACTGATAACCTCAAACTCATTTCTGCCCCAAAAGACACAACCAGACCTCCAAAGAAAGATGAAGAGAACGGCAAGAATTATTTCTTTGTATCCCACGACCAAATGATGCAGGACATCTCCAACAATGATTACCTGGAGTACGGCAGCCACGAGGACGCGATGTACGGCACGCGGTTGGAGACGATACGCAAGATCCATGAGCAGGGACTCGTAGCCATACTGGACGTAGAGCCACAGGTCAGCCTTTAACTGCCCTCTGCTTTTATTCATGACAGTTGAACATTAACCTTGTAGCTCATTCCTCTTATGCAGTTTTGGTATTGCATACATGAAATATGTTCTGCTTAAGTTCAGGAACTTAAACTTTGCTATAACTTTATTGTTTATGCAAAGAAAACTATTAAGATGAGACTTAATAAGATGGAAATAAAGACCTAAGGTCAGTAAGCCATTACTTAGTGAGGAATTAGGATATATCTTACAGTGTCAACTTGATAGTAGTTTAGATATTTAAACTATTTTGAATATTATCAAACAAGATGGAATATTTTGGATTGATATGAACCATCTAATACCATAAAACTTTATGAAATCAAATCTAATTTATGTTAGTGTCATTTGCATACCATAAATAATTTCATTACCCTTTAGGATGAAGTCTTTAGAGAACCGGTTATTGTTAGTTATAGGGACATTACAAAAGACAAAAGGAAAGTGATGTTAAGACAAACATTTCAGTTAGAGAAAAAAAAACTAGACAAGCATCTAGAATAATTTAAGTTAAAAGTTGCTTTGCGAAAGTAACAACATGATCAGATCCAAGTGAAATTATTCAAAACTGATATTGTGCTAAAAGAAAACTGAAAAATTAGATTGCACCCTAATCATAATTTAATACATCTCAAATATATTAAGACACATGCTGGGTACATTAGAAATGTAGTGCAATAACTCAGTCTTGTGTTCAAATGTTCTCAGGCACTGAAGGTTTTACGGACAGCTGAATTTGCTCCCTATGTGGTTTTCATTGCTGCACCAACCATCACTCCCGGCATGAACGAGGTGAGATCAGGGGTTCTCAGTATGCCATGGCATGTGTCACCTCACTGGCAGAACAACACCTGACTTCTCTTCCTACTTTCATTCAGCTAACTCTTTCTTTAGCCGGTCTTTCTTTCTTTCTTTCTTTTTGCATGCACCTTTTTTGGCATGTTTTTTAATTTCTTCTAACTTTCCTCACATAACGCTCAGCTTCCCAGATGGTGCAGGAAGCTGCCTGTGAGTATGACAGGAAGTCAGCTAGATCCTAGTGCCTACAAAGCTCTTCCCTAACAAGTTCCACTTCGTTTATGACCTTTATAACTAAAGTCAATCGGACAGATTGCTGTTTTTTAAGAAAACCCTGATCCACATCTTAGTACTCATTAATGTTTAAAAGTTTGGGGTCAGTAAGTATTTTAATTTTTTTACTTTTTAATTTAAACATTTTTTTATTATTTTTTTTGTTAGTTTTTTTTTTTAAGAAATTAATACTTTTATTCAACAAGAATGCATGAAAATTTTTGCAAAAGTCACAGGAAAAACACTTATTTTACAATTTTACAAAAAACAAAAAAAAAAAAAAAAAAAAAACAAATTTAAGCAGCACAACAGTTTTCGACATTGATTTCTGAAGCATCATGTGACACCGAAGACCGAAGTAAAATTATCTTTGTTATTAAAGAAATGTAGGCTTGGTGAGAATAAGAGTCTTTTCCCAATAACAACAAAAAATCCTTACCGACCCCATACTTTTAAATGATATTGTGTATATATACACTAGTACCATCCTTCCCAACTCTCCCATCCTCCGTTTATATCTTTAGGATCTTAAATTAAATTTTCTTACATGAGCATGTTATCAGAATTCATCCATTATACTTTCAAAAGGCCCTTTTCCCTCTCATCTTCTTTTACTTACTCTTCTTCTTTCATGCTGCAGGACGAGTCATTACAGAGGCTGCAGAAAGAGTCCGAGATCCTCCAGAAGACATACGCACACTATTTTGACCAAACCATCATCAATAATGAGATTGACGAGACTATTCGGCTCCTGGAGGAAGCCATAGACCTGGTTTGCAGCACGGCCCAGTGGGTTCCAGTGTCCTGGGTCTACTAAAACAGCGAACCCATCGACCTGTAACCTTACACCCTTCATAACCTCATACTTTGCAAGAAGAAGAAAAAAAGAAAAAAAAAAAAAAACTTGCAAGTTTCCCATGATGCAAACAGAAGCCCACTTCTGACGTTTAAAAACAACATTGATGCAGTGAGCCCAGTCTTGGCCCCTCACAGACTACCTAGACGTAGTGTTGTATTAATGAAAAAAATCAATAAAATAAATGACTAAATATTGTCATGTCTATATAGCTAGGAGGTAACATTTTGTAGACGTTTCATTTAAAGAGATAGTATCCTACATGACGCATTTTCCTGAAAGGAATATTTTTGTAGTTTTTCTGTCATATATTTCTGTTAGTACCAGACTGAAAGTGCGGTATTCCTACAGCAGAATCCTCACAGCTTTCATCTGTCCAGCCGTCCATTAACTCAGCCGTTATACATAATCCCACATTATCCATGCGGCAGAGCCCAGCTGCTTTAGCACAACCCTGCCATTCAGCTTTCAACCCTTTGCCTTTGTTTAGTTTGTTTTTCATTTCACCCTCCTCTACACGTGGATACTGTCTCTCTAAAGACGCACATAAATGTTTTAGAGATTTGAATGAGCTCTCATGCATGTGTACATTCACGAGCGTCCATGCTGTCAGTGTTAGCTGTGTTCAGACCGTCACCCACAGCAGAAAACATTCCATTCGTCTGGATGAACACATTCAAACAGGTGGAGCCGGTGACGAGGAGAGGGAAAAAAAAAGACCTATGCACATCCCTTGCATTTTGGCAACTTTGTAAACAGTTTATTTTTACCAATCATGTAGTAAAATGTGTATGTAAATGGTCTAAATTTTCATTTGTTGTAAGATTAAGGAGTTTGGGATGACAATGAGTTCAGAATTGTGTCGTTTGAGAGTATTAATGTTGAGTCAGAAATCCCATTTTTATTCTGTGCAGTTGTTTGAGGAAGAGGTCTGCAAAGCGAAAAGACAACACTGTCTGTTCATCTGAATGGTTCTGTACATGACAAACTGCGCTGTGTAAATGGCTCTGCCGATGACGGAGCAGCTCCTCGGTATGAGCGTGGTTTTTTTAAAAATATATTTCCTTTTATGTGGTGAAGATTTCCTCTGTGTCTTCTGCTCTGTGTTGCTCCTCCAGCTCTTCTGCTCGGCCTCTCTGTGTGAGTTGGCAAATCGGGCCTATAGAAAACTTTTGGTTCCTCTTTTACCGTTTTGTTTTTCCCAGCAGCTGTGGTAGGTCACGCCCTGCCCGCTTGACTCGGTGTGACTGCAGCCGGGATCAGTGCCCAGTTATGTGTCTGAGAGTGACAGAGTGGGTGTATGTTTGACCAGTGGTGCTGTGTGTCCGACATATTTCTGTATGCAATAGAAACCGAGGGCTAGTGCACTGCTACATGTGTAAAGTTTCCACTTTATCTTAATATACGCTAACATTTAAGATTTTTATTTGAAGTCGCTTATGTTCACCAAGGCTGCATTTATGTAATCAATATACAGTAAAACTGTAATATTGTGGAATATTATTACAGTTTAAAATAACTTTAATATTTTTAAACATGTAAATTATTCCTGTTAACCTTATTCCAGGTCCTTCAGAAATCATTCTAATATGCTGATTTGGTGATTAAGAAACATGATCAATATTATTATTATCAATGTTGAAAACATCTGCATTTTTGTGGAAACCAAGATAAATTTTTTTCAGGATTCTTTAAAGAATAGAAAGCTCAAAGGAACATTTTTTTAATAGAAATATTTTGACATTATAAATGTCATTACTGTCAATTTTAAACAATTTAATGCATCCTTGCTGAATAAAAGAATTAATAAAAAATAAATAAAAGCTAGTGTATTTTGGTACTGTCATAGAGGTAAATATAAACCTTCACATATGTGACCCTGGACCACAAAACCAGTCATGAGATAAGGGTAACTTTTTTTGAAATTAGATTTATACATCTGAGGGTGTAAAAAAAAATCTAAATACTGAGAAAATAAATCACCTTTAACGTTGTCCAAATGAAGTCCTTAGCAATGCACATTACTAATCAAAAATTAAGTTTTGATATATTTACAGTAGGAAATTTACAAAATATCTTCATGGAACATGATCTTTACTTGGTATCATAATGATTTTTGGCATAAAAGAAAAATTGATCATTTTGACCCATACAATGTACTGTTGGCTATTACTACAAATATACCTGTGCTACTTGTGACTGGCTTTATGCTCCAGGGTCACACATAAAGAAGCAGGATTTATTTACGTTCTAATTCCAGGAGGCACAGCTAAAGGGCACTTGGCATCACGTTCCTCCAGCTGGGTCGGGGTGTCATCTTGAGCTTTCTCCTGCTCACTAACAAACTGTGTTCCTCCTGAAGAGAGCTGCTTCTCATCACTGTTTGTGCCACAATTAAGAACACAGGGTTGAAATGCTGCCTTCCCAGATGATGAAATACACACATGAAGGACACCTTTCACCTGCAGAACCCTGAATGACACAGATACAGAGGCCAGGGAGGAAAAGAATGCTCAGCTTAGTTTAGCTGTCATAAAAAAAAAAGAAAGAAAAAGAAAAAGAAACAATGGAATGTAAAACCAGAGCCAAATTTTATGTGTGAATTGTTCTTCATGAAAATGAGACAAATGGTGAACTTGTACAAATTGACAACTTTGTTTCTGAAGTGTAGTTGGTCAGTTTTAGCTGAAGAAAAAAGACTGATTTAAATAGTCTCACCACAAATAGAAAAATAGACTTTCAATCTGAAAAAAATGACTACTATTATTTGTTTTAAGTGAATAACCTGATAAGGTTGTATTATTAACTGCTGCAGTACCACAAGAGCATAATGTTTCAAACAGGAGCTAAACTTTATGAATGCATTTTCTGAGATAGTTTTATCTTGACATTTAGATTTGATTCTAAACATTGTTATTTTGAGAGTTTAATGCTCTAAACTAAGACTTGCACTGTGATGTTTAACTAACGCCAGTGATTGAGCAGTGCACTTTCAAAACTTTGCACCTGGGAGTCATTTTATTGAGCATTTTTGTAAGGGTCTTTGTTTAAAGCCGCCATGAAACGGAAGTAGCGATTGTCTTTTTTTTCTGTACTGTGACGTCTATCCGAGTGAAACGGCATCTGAAATGAGAGGGCGGGACTTGATTTCGTCCTTCGGGAATTGATTGGATAGTGGAAGTTGGGCGTTGCTAACAAAATGGAGGCAGCTCTGAATGCCAGTTTGCAGTTAGTTGTGGGGGGATTTCTCTTTTTTAATCTATTGAGGAAGACGAGGACGATCAGCACATACCTAACAGCGCTCGCTCACGCGCGGGAGAGAGAGAGACTGCATGAATGACTGAGTGCGTCCTCCATCAGGTTAAGTCATATTCATAAAAAAATATGGTTTGCTATGTCCAAAGAGTAATTTTATGGTAATATCCTTTCTATTTTTAAGGGTAGGGTACTCCCCTATGGCTTGTGTCAGCACTGGTCAATGCATTGATTTCTATAAAGTGAAGCATCAGCTTCAGTTTTTCCCTGTTGTTTATCCCAGTGTTTACCCCTCGCGTCACTAGCTCCGCCCTTGCGCCATAGCACGTGAACGGAAGAGAAGATGAGTCGTTTTGAGGGGGAGGGTAGGTTAACGTTATTCATTAAAGATTACAGGGCACATGAATTTAAAAATAATAATAATATTGAAGTGCACGATAAATTATTTATAATAAAAACTACAGTATTCCATTTAAAAAAAAAAGAATTTTAAATTTTGATTTCATGGTGACTTTAATCAAAGGATCTCAATCACACAAACAAAAATCAGTGTTAAAGCACAATTACTAGGTCTCTTACACAAATCTCATATATTTAGTAGCTCGGAAGCTGCTGTGTCAGAGCATGACATTGTCCTTCTGTGCAAGTTGTGCTCTGTATAGTGAAGATATATAATCATAACCATAAAACACCATGATATAGCCAATCCATTTGGTTACAATATGAAGCAGCTTACTTTACTGAGTGCACTTAAGCTTTATGGAAAAGGAGAACTAATGCATTTTCCAGAACTGGAAACTTACCCAATGAACCAAACAAAAGAGGACAGTGTGTTATGCCATCTGGTGAAATGATAGCGGGAAGCTTTATCAGATAAATCTCCTACACAACAAATGTTACAAAGTTACGCAACACAACATGTACAACCGTATTCATAGATGCATTATTACAATGTTTTAAATCAAATCTAGATAAAACATAGTGATATAAAAACATTTGCGCCACTAGTTGCAGTTCTCACAAAATGGCCTTCGGTTATACTTTAATCAATCCTTTGCATTGGCAAAACAAACAGAAGTCCTTCAAAGTCTTATTTGCTTAAAACATGCTCCTTTCCCTTCAAGACCAGTTTCCATTCATTTAACGAGATGATCATCTCCATCTTCATGTTATCTGCCAGAATTTTATTTTCAACATGAGAAAACCCACAGCTCCTGGCAAGATAGATCAAACGTTTCATCACGGCCCCAAACCCAAACATTTCCCATACTGGAAAATGACTTCCACTCTTGGATGCGCTTCAATCCCTTTCGCTATTCACCAGACTCTCAAGAGACATTAATGCACTCGATCTGGACTTGAAAAAGAATCACAAGAAGAAACACAGTCTGAGGTGCTCCAAACAGTCCACGTCCAGAAGAAACCTGACTCTCAGCAGGGTCCTGCTGGGTGCCGTTCCTCAGACCATCCGTGGCGTTGACCATCTCCTCCCTCAGTTCCTCCTGTAGAAGTTTGGAGATGAGGTTGTTGAACTTGTTCTCCGCGGTGGAATTCTCAGGAAGAGATGTGGTCAGGTTGAGCTCCGGGGGATCCAGACAGGTGCCGTTCAGGTGAGCATAGACAACTTCACTCAGGTCCAAGCCAGCTACAGAAGACGGAGATGTACAAGGAATGTCCCTCACCAACTTATAACTCTCCATCCACTCCCTCAACCACTCCAGGTCGCAGGTACACTCCCAGGGGTTTCGAAACAGATACAGGCGGCCGATGAAATAGATGGGCTGGAAGACGGAGAAGGGCAGAGATGTCAGATTGTTGCTGTTGAGGTGCAGTGTGATGAGGCTTGTCAAGTTCTCAAAGGCGCCATCCTCGATATAGGACAGCCGATTTCGATCCAGGTACAGCACCTCCAGCTCCACCAGGTCACTAAACCATGTTTTGGAGACATTGGTCAACATGTTCCCACCTAGATTCAACATTTTTAAGTTGCTTAGGCCCTTGAAAGCCTGCTGGGGCAAGTCGACCAACAGATTATCGTTCAGGTAGAAATTCTCCAGACGCACTAGATCGTTGAAGGCCTCATCGTGTATCACGTTTATGCGATTCTCCTGTAAGTTCAGGTACTTGAGGTTGGTTAGGCCCAACAAAGAGTTGTAGGCCACCGCTTCGATCTTGTTTCGCTCCAAGTAAACGTGCGTGAGGTTTTCCATCCCCCTTAGGGCACCGGGAACACGTCGAAAGTTGTTCTGGAAGCACAGCAGTTCCTTCAGGGAGATTTGCTCCAGGAAGATACGGTCAGGCATGCTGAACAGGTTACAGTCGGAGAGGTCCAGACGCACCAAGCGCTTGAGTGCCGTGAAGGTGCGAGTGTGCAGGTATCGGATGTACTCGTTGTGGGCCAGCTTGAGCTCCAGCAAGTTGGGCAGCCCTTTAAACGCTCCCGGCGTGATGAAGGAGATGTTGTTGTGGTTGAGCGAGAGCGTCTTGAGCGACGGCAGGGTGCCAAAGGCTCGCTCGGACAGAAACTTGATGCTGTTCTTGTCCAGGTTGATGGAGGACGCCTCGCAGGGGAATTCCTTGGGCAGGTCCATCATGTTGACGTGGTCACACAGGACGCTGCAGCTCTTCTCCTGGGTACATGTGCAGCTGGGAGGGCAAGAGCGTGTGCAGGCCCACAGGGCCAGGGCATGAGGGGGGAGGAGGAGGAGGAAGTACACTGGAGAGAAGAGAAGGGAAGGAGATGTGTTAGAGGTTCATATTTAACCACAATAAGCAACGAGACAAGTTGTCATCTTGTCAGTATATTCATGAAGGCGTTGTTCTGAAATATTCAAACAAAATGAGTCACACATGGCATGTGGGTCATTCTCAAAAAATGTTGACATTCCAACATTCACTCAAACATTAAGGATGTAACACTAATGACAGATTTAAATGAACCAAACACACACACACACACATTGTGTTTTAATGTTTTATGGGGACATTCCATAGGCATAATGGTTTTTATATTGTACAAACCGTATTTTCCATTGCCTTACACCTAAACCTACCCCTTACAGGAAACTTTCTACATTTTTAGATTCTCATTTAGGTCATGGGGACCTAAAAAAATGGCCATTTGGTCCCCATAACGTGATAAATACCAGGCACACAGGTGCACACTCAAGGTTAAATGTAAATATGCAAATGAATATATATTTTTTTTAAACATGGTGTGAATGTTCACATTTGAACAGTTGCCTAGGATATACTTTTGTAAATACGGTTTTAAACATCGCCAAGGCCAATAGAAAAATAACAAAAATCAATAGGTAAGTATTCTTTTTAGATTACTTATTACATTTGTTGCACCCAGTTGTTAGACCTTGCAATTGTGGTTATCCTCAGGAAATATAACTACACATATGTAACTGTAAATGGCATAAAAGATGAGTAAAGAATGTAGGGGGCAAGGAGGTTTTCAGGCACTTGACCAGTTCAAACTAACCAAAATACATACATGTATACAATGTGTGAGACAATAAATCAAACTATTTCATATTGGGAAAAGAAATCAGGTTACAAAATGAATCCTTTTCAAGATAAAAATGTTGATATTTTCATATTTTAAGAAAGAATTTATCACACTGAACTGTAAACAGACACATTTTGATGAATCTGTACTGAATACCAGGTTTATACTAGAACTACATTGTCTAAATTGCAGAGAAATGCTAACATTTACTTGACACAAATAGCCTTTCAAGAACTTTCAGATAGAATTTCCAGGACTCTGTTATAATTATACAGAAACAAAATGCTAGTCATGCAGCATAAGCAATCACTTTGCAAATGAGTCGTGCTCGTTCTCCCAGCAGTTATGGGAAGATTACAGAGAGCACAATCAGACTGGAAGAATAATTTAATGTGTGGCCTCCCTCTGTCCTGCATCTGCTCTGCACACTGAAATTATGGTGATTAAGAAAGGGCAGATTAGAGATTACACAAACACACTTTGTTTCCTTCAATTTGTACCAGTAGAGATACTGTATTTCAGGAGCGCACTGTAACCATGCTTTAATATAACATTTTCAAAATTGACTTGAACTGAAAGTTTCATTTTTAGCATAGCCTAGTTTAATTACAACTGCTCTTATATAAAATAAAAAAAAAACTGATGACACCAAGAAACATAAAACAGCAAAAATACATGAACTTACCAGCAATAATGATGGAACACATCACTGGTCCTTTCAGCTGTGGATTTTTAAAGGCATTTGTTGAACATCTTATTACCAATAGAAGACGGAACATTATATTCAACAGCATTAAATAAATAATAAAAAATAACTGTTAAATGATTATAAAACATCAGCATTAGCCCCAACCTACTTACCCGTCAAGCATGTTTAGAAAAGGTTCTCCTGCACTGACAACTAATAAAAGTACATCCACAAGTTTGCCCACCATGACCGTGTCTGTACTGCTTCTCTCCAAGTGAAAATATGAAAGGATTAAAGGTGCTATCGCTCAGTTTGTGTTTGTATGTGTGCACACATCCACTAACATCAGCACTCCCCTTCAGAAAGCCATCACTTAATGGCAGAAAAATCCAGGGATTATAAGTGTTTAAAGCAGTACTCTGAAATCAAAGCGAGTAGAAATGACCCGCCAGGCCTCAATAGTACATACAGATTAAATCCTTATATAAACCGGTGGCCATGAGATACTGTAACAATGTAAACGTCTCAGGAAACATCTGCAAATATGTTAACAACTTTCATTAGAGATCCTTCTACCGCCTGGACTTCATGTTAGGGAACAGTGGGGTCACTTTTCAGTTGGCAAAGAGATAAACAGAAATCTAACATGCAGTTATAATTTAGGAGGATAGAAATATAAAATATAAATACAAAAGCGTCTGCTAAATGATTAAATGTAAATGTAGAAAGCTTCTTCTTTCTTTTAATACGAGTCACCAGGCTTTAGCAGTTATGTTTAAAGGGGTCGCACCTGACTTAAGTTAAAGGGGTCATATGACGTTGCTAAAAAGAACATTATTTTGTGTATTTGGTGTAATTAAATGTGTTTATGTGGTTTAAGGTTCAAAACACATTATTTTCCACATACTGTACATTATTGTTTCTCCTCTATGCCCTGCCTTCTTAAACGCGTTTTTTACAAAGTTCAACGTTCTGAAAAGTGAGGTGTGCTCTGATTGGCCAGTGCTTTGTGATTGGCTGATTGCCTCAAGCGTGTGACGGAAATGTTACGCCCCTTGTCATACTGTGATGTGTGTCCCGGTCAGAACACCGGCGCAACGAGAAAAATAATAAAACCCATTACAAACAAACCATTTGTTGCATCTAGTGGGGACATAATTACAGATTATAATGACTTACACTGAGTTTTAAGCGTTGCGTTGCATCGCATCACGTAAACATACAACGATGTCTGCATTTGTGATCGGAGAAATGACAAACAAGCGATACTCTACACTGCTCAAAACTCGCGTTTGAATCATCAGTGGCAAATCCTTTAAATATGAAAAAGTACTTACAGACTGTGAGTCAGAACAGTCGGCATTGTAGTCTACTCTCTCGGGATCACGAAAAAGTCTTCCATTAAATGCGCTGCACACATCTGAATATTTGGATTGAACTGTTCTGGAACAGTGTTGTAAATACAACTTAACCACTGATTTCTAGTTGTGTCCTCTTTTGGAAGACCAAACAAAGTATTTTCACTTTCACAGCGTCTCCACAACATGGCGCCGGCGGCAACAGCGAGAATCAAAGTTACGCCTTCTTTCTTTGTGTGAACATTTGGGAGGGAGGTGTTATGCTAATCTTTCCACACCATGACACAGACATGGGGGTGTGTTTAAATTAGGTGTTTTAGGAGGGCACGGCCGAGTCATTACTTTGATTAAGAAGATCTCTTTGGGTTTGAGAATTTATTCTTTGCAACTTCAGGGATCTTATCTTTTCAGGAACAGCTTGTAACACGTAAAACTTGAAATCGCATCATATGACCCCTTTAAGATGAATTATTGGTGAACATAATTTATCAAAAATGATAATGTTTATACAGTACAAAAATAAAAGAAAATCACAGTCCAGTACCAAATTCTTATTTTTCTATATATTATTCCCATTTCCTTAAAAAAAAAAAAAAAAAAAGCAAAAAAACCCACATGTAAGATTAAGAATATTTGACAGTGAAACAACGGGTGCTTTGGGGTGTTTAATTTGTAATTTCATTTTAACGTGACGTTTTGACACAATGAGTTTAGTTTAGCCACTGGCACAGTTTACGTTGACGTATCTGATATGTTACAACTACTACCTACCAATTTTAGGAAGAATGCTTCATTTAATAATGCTAGTAATCGTACATTGCTTTATACAGCCTGGCAACTGTCAGTCAGTCTAGTCCTTTACTACTAGCCCGTTATAACTTGTTTGAATTATTCAGCAGTTACCAGCAAATGTAGTGTCACCTACTGTAAGCAGAGGAAATAAGACAAGGGACACCAAGTAAAGAAAGAGTTTCTATTTTGTAAACACTCTGGCATGAACTAAACGCTTAGGTTTTAGAGCACAGTAAGATCTGCCGTTACAAACATTTGATCAAATTTCTGCTACATCAAACACTTAAGAAACCATGCTTGATTGAAAGGAATTTGCATCAGAAACTTTTTATTTTGGTAAAATCATACAATAAATGCACAGCCGAGTCATCTCATGCAGTGCAGAGCCTAGAAGCTATGACATAAAGCAAATCCTAAATCTAAGGAGCTCTGGTGTCCTCTCTGGGAGCCAACTATTCTCCTATTTCAATCTGAATGGAGGGCAGGGGTTGTGATTTCAGTGTTTCCAATACACTTTAAGACTTATTGCTAGCATGGATACTTGCAGCTTCTCCTGAGCGGACTAATACCAGAGTCGCCGTATATGTAAATACAATAGAGATCAACCACAGGGTTGCCATGTGCCAGACACTGACAGAAACAAAACTTCAACAGAACAAATGCCAATCTGTAGGACAGAAAAAAGCACACATTTGGAGAATCTGGACACTTTTTGCACTGATACTTCAGGTTTTATTTTGAATCCAAACCTTGGCATGTCCCCCCCTCCAACCTCCCCTCCCCGTTTCCAATTTTGAGAGCCAATTGGTAATTCCATAGCGACGTGTTACCGTTAGGCCTTTAACAGCTGTGGAAACTGACCGAGTCCATTACGTCTGAAACATTAAAAAGCTCACGCTACCCCGAAATACAGAAATTTTCCACGCATACAGGTGACATTCAACATTCAAGTGCCAGTGTTCAGGTATTGTCTTTTGGTCAAGTTACTTGAAACTTTCAAAGAATCACTTTGAGGCTTATAAAAATAAATATTTCTCAAAAAATGCTTAATAAATTACACAAAACTAGCAGCAAAAGTAGAATCTAGAAATCTGTGTGCAAATAGCTAAATTCCCCACTGCTGATCGCCCTGGTCCCAAATAAATCCTGGTAAATAGTGAGAACCCTTCCCCTTTTGTAAACGAGCTGCATATCTCCGGTCTCCTGACACAATATTTGGAAGCGCGAGGACATGCACTCAAGACACGCACTGTATATATAAAACTTGAAATGTGCAATAAAAGAACTTTGTAAAACTCGATGGGCACAAAGTACACGGGCCTAGACCTAAAGTAGCACCATTCAAATGAAGTTCTCAATACTGTCAGTGCATCTGCTTGAATTCATCATTTAAAAAAAAAAAAAAAAAAAAAGAAAGTCAAGGCACAACTCACTTGAGAAGAAAATCTATTGCACTTGCGATAAATGCCTTATTTCTCCTCCACTCGACTGCTTCTGTTCGAAGCAGAAAACTGACTCCTCGGCCAGTGGTTTAAGTTCACATCTAACCTGATGAATTTCAGGAGCTGACAGCATTCGTATTCCTGGTGTCCGGCCTCGCGCAGAACAGCGGGACTCCATACACTAGCGAAAATGGTGCCCTGTCTATGTGCACTCGCATCAGGCCCAACGCAAAATAAACTCCCGGTTGGGATCCGCCAGTGCCTCAAAATGAACTCTCGCGCTGCCTCTACCTATGAAAAAGGGAGCCATGCCTGCTGCGCAGCTTTAAAAGAGAGGACGTTTGTATTAAAAGAAAGCCTGCAACAATTCATTCGTCTTCTCTTCTTGACCAAAAAACAAAACACTAGCATGCGTATGTGACCAAAGCGGTCATGAGGCTAAGGCACGGCCGCTTTGGTTCTGTGGTCCATTTGTTGCCATTTGAACTTCACTTTCAGGATGGCAGGCATTTTTGTTTTGCTAATATTTGTAAAGAAACATTTCATCAAAAAACCTTGGAGTTTTTCAATAAATGGCATCTGCTTCTCTAAAATGTTGTTTCGAGAAAGAAAAGTAGTAGTTAACAAAAAAAGCTGCCCACTTAAGAGTGGCTAGCATGTGGTTTTTACTAGCTGCCATAACACCGTCAAGTCAATTAAAACAAGTGGAGTAAGAAGTTCCAGCATTTTGAATTTTCAAATACTGCGTTTCCAAAATTTCGTCATGAATATCACAACTGGAATGGGCCTTTTCAAGACAACCATATCCCTGAAGAGATGTCTCTCCAGGACAGAGTGAGCAAAACAAAAGGAAGTCAGACCGATTTGTCCCTTGTGACACAGATGCTTCACAGAGTGCTTCTGCAAAGCGGCTGTGATGCGTTTTACTTTGTGGCTTGTATTGTTGGCTTCGTGATAGTGATAATTTGAAGTTCAAATGGAACAGCGACTCTCCGAGTCACGTTATCCCAGTATTTGCCAAGGTTTGATTAAGTACAAGTTTTCAAATGCCTTTACAGCAAAAAAAACTAAAAAAACTAAAACAAAACAAAAAATTAAGCTCTTGGCCAAGTTCACTCGGTGAAATTAACAAAACTAAATTCCCGTCTATATTCAAAAAGGCACAGTACATTTACATACAAATGATCCTCTTTTTTTTTTAACAAAGAAAAAGTCAGAAACCTAGGTGCTGTAATAGATCAAATACACAAGTGGACATCCTTATTATTCTTCTCCGGCTTTGCCACAGATCAGCTCCCTTTAGAATGTGGGCAGAGAATCACAGCGTGTAATGTACCGAGTTCATAAAGCTACACAGGGGGTAGAGTCTGGCTATGATAACATGTGGTTTCCGTTCGGCTAGTTTGGCGAACATATATTTAGTTGCCCCACCAGTCCACCTGGGCATAGTTTCCTCCATAGTTTCCATAGCTGCCCCCGTAGCTGTCACCACCGAAACTCCCAAAACCACCTAAAACAGACAATGAATTCAGGACAGTCCACTGACTCAGTAACACTTTACAGTAAAATTAAAGGGGTCATGAATTTTGTACTGTACTTGTGTTGTGACACTACTGTCAGATACAATATAGTCAGCACAGCATTGTCTTTTAGTTTCAATCTTTCTTAAAATCTTGTCGAATTGTGCCTTGTTTGTAAATGAATCAATGGTAAAATGAAGTGAACAAAGGACCAAGTTCTTAATGACTCCTTTAAACTGACGAATAAATTAAACACTTTTACAGTAAGTTTATTCATTTGGGATAAATATTAAATTAAAGTGAACTAATTGAATATTATTGTAAGTGAAAAACCATAAGATGGGGTTTCAAGTTAAACGAACCCTTATTGCCTCCAAAACCTCTGTTCCCTCCATGGCCACCAGTGTTGCGAGCACCACGGTTGCCGAAAGCAGCGCTGCCCCCAGCCATCTGGCGGTAATCCCTGGCTCCAAAGCCACCAGAGAATCTGCAGAAGAAGAGTAACGTCATGAACCTGGAAAATACACAAACCCGCTGGGGAGATCTGGAGAGCTTGGATGTTTGCGTACCTCTTGGGGCGTCCGCGGTTGGTGCTCTTGTGCTGGTGCTCATAGGCTAGGTTCTCAAGCCAGGAAGGCACCTCCTGCTTGGCCTCCACCAAGATGTCCAGTAGATCTTTAGTGAGGTTGCTGTTTTTATCATTATAGAAGGATGTGGCCAGTCCTGAACATAAATCAATTTCTCAAACAGAGTTCCTGGCAAAAACGAGAAATGCAAGATATTTCCGAAAACGACAGCAAAACTCACCAAGGTTTCCTACACGGCCTGTACGACCGATGCGGTGGACATATTCCTCAATGTCACTAGGCAAGTCAAAATTGATCACATGTTTCACGTTGGAGATGTCAAGGCCACGTGCAGCCACCTATCTCGACAAAAATACAATCAGATAAATAAGTTTGAGGTAAACCACAGGCTTCCAGTGAACTCACAAACTCTACTCACAGCTGTGGCAACCATGATAGGACAGCGCCCAGACCGGAACTGGTGGAGTGCTTCCTCACGATCACGCTGAGACCGGTCACCATGGATACTGGTGCAGGCATAGCCTTCGCGGTAGAGGAAGTCCTCAAGAGCATCAGCACCCTTCTTAGTCTCCACAAACACCAGTGTGAGAGAATCCTTGCCTACAAAGACAAGAATAAGTCACTATGAATAAAAGCATCTTGCAAATTAAGAAATGCCTTTGTAAGCTTAATTATCAGCATTCAACGCAATATTAAACACAGCTTGCTTCTTTACTGTAGTCATGTTTTGGCATGATGGCATGAAAATCCCTCCCTTTAAGCTACTAAACAGCAGCCTTCTGCTACAGTCTTTGCTTAGATAATGTTGGCATGGTAACACTGACCAACGTGACTTATCTAAAAGCATGGGTGTCTCAGTGCTGTTGCTATGGATATACATGAGAGCTTCAAGTCAGTTAGTCACTGTTTCTACACGTTTACTAGCACAACAATAAGTCAGTCTTTATCTCTTTAGTGTCACATTTGAAAATCATTTCAAAAAGAGATTTAAGATGCTTTTAAAAGTATTTTTATATTTGTAAAGAAAAATGTTATTCAAAAGCAAATTATAGAAGACATTAAAAAAACAACAACAAAAAACAATCCCATACCACTATTTATTAGGGATGGCAAGATTAATTTATGCATCGGCAAAAAATAACAATGTGATGCATTGATTTAAAAAAGAAAAAGTGCGCATCGGACACAAGTTGGCGTCTGTACCATGATGCATCGTTTATAACATACTTGCATCGGTAAAAACTGATTCATGTATATACAATTATTAGTAGATGCATAAAAAGTATCTTGTACCCAATATTTTATATGTAGATTGATTTCTCCTCTCTAAACGGTTTTTCAAGTGCATTATCTCATCACTGTTGCTAGGTAAATATGATGTGTCACAACACTATGGAGACCGAGGCGTTAGAAGTCAGAAGGCACTTAAATTAATTCACAACTTTGTCTGTCTGAACTTAAGAAATAAATGTAAACTCTCTTTACCATATTGAATTGCATAGCATTGTATTTTTTTCCATTGCATCATATTGCACTGAATCCAAATCAGATTGCACTGCATTGTAATGGGGTGTATCGCATCTCATCGGTAGCTGCTTTATATCAAACTTTAATGTATTGTATCGTTGGCTATACATCGATATGTGCATCACATTGGCGGCAGTTATGGAGATGCACATCCCTACTATTTATGGTATTAGTTTTAAAATCTATACACCCACATATGAGTTGACTGAGTTGACCAAATCTGTTATTCCTGCAACAAGCTATCAAGGACCCAATGACATTTTAAAAGTGACCAAGGGAATTCAACTTACCTGTTGCATTAAGCAGGTCAAGAAGGAAGGAGCGCTTGTCATTTTCTTCCACCCAAACCACCTTCTGGGTGATATTCTCTGAGGTGGAGCCCACACGGCCCACTGCCAGGAAGATGTACTCCTCCAGAAAGTCACGGGCCAGAATTAAAATATAAAAGGTATGGATGCAGTTCTTTATTGTGATCAAAAGTTTTATTTAAATTCATAGTGACTCTCACTGGTAAGACTCATGTATGCATACCTGGATCTCTTTTGGGAAGGTGGCACTGAACATCATGGTCTGGCGAGCACCTTTAGGAGGCATGGTGTCCTGCTCCACGATACGTCTGATCTGGGGTTCAAAACCCATATCCAGCATTCTGTCTGCCTCGTCCAACACCAGGTATCTACACAGAATGTATAAAGTCATTTTTCTGAACTACGACTTATTTGAGTTCAAAGATAACCTACAATCTTTCTGCTACTAGATTCACTTACTTGCAGTAGTCTAGGCCAATCTTGCCCCGCTCCATCATGTCTACCAGACGACCCGGTGTGGCTACTAGCAGGTGACAGCCTCTTTCCAAATCACGGATCTGCTGCCCTATATCTGCGCCTCCGTACACCACACACGGCCGCACTCTGGAGCGGTAAGAGAACTGCAGAAGATGACAACAAAATTAGTTGAGACGAGCTTAATTTAAACCAACTTTTGCTAAGCTGTAGCATGTTTACCAGAAACATACCTTTCTGGCCTCATCATAAATTTGAAGAGCAAGTTCTCTGGTTGGAGCCAGAACCAGCGAGATGGGATACTGCTTACGACGGCCGTACTTCCCATTCTCCTGTGAGAAAGACCAAAACAAAATGCTTTCATGACAGAAGCAGAACTTTTTTCCATCACCAGACTCCATGCACAACTTCTGGTAAATAAAGAAATGTATAGTAACCTGGGTGCTGGCTTTGGTGGCCTGCAGTGCCTCTCCAGGTCCATCAGTGTAGATCTGACTAAGCACGGGAAGTAAGAAGGCTGCAGTCTTCCCCGAGCCTGAGAGATCAAAGCACACACACACACAATGAAGCACATTGCTCTTCACTGCTCATATAGCTGCACACTGCAGTTTCATCCTCATGGGACAGCCAAAGCCAGACTTTGCACATTCAACCTAATCAACAATGTGGTTTATTCTGACAAAGCCCTGCCTGCTGAGACAGTAAGTGGAAGGGGTACATTTTGAAATCTGTGTTCAAGGATGTGTCACTGAACTCTTGGCATGAACTTGGGCTCACAGTTACTGATTTTACTCAAGTTGATCAGAAAAGCATTTACTTTAATCAGCGGGTCAATGTTTACATTTTGTAAATGACCCACAACATATAATGCAGCATCAGCAGTCTTAACAGTTTCTACTAAAGTCAGCAAAAGTTACTGACATTGTCAAACTGTGCAAAAAATTTATCCTAGTTTTACTTTGTCATCACATAATAGCATATATAGTTTGCCATTTCAGTTCAACTGGCATGCAATTTTAGACCATTTATCTCCTGGTAGACAGACACAGTGGTCCACTGTCTAATGACCCACCTGTTTGAGCACAGGCCATCAGGTCCCTCTTGGCCTTGATGATGGGGATTGCATACTTTTGAACAGGAGTAGGCCGTGTGTAGCGGGTCAGAGAGATGTTGCTCATAATGATCTCGCCCATGTCCACGTCATGGAACTGAAAGACAAATAGAAACCATCAACCACCGGTTTCTTCAGCAGACCTCCACCTTATTTGTTTTGCCACTTTATTCAGCAAGGCAGTATGATTATTAGGCTTACACTCTCAATATGCCCAGGACTGTTTGTTCCAGTGGCCTCCACAGGAATGTCATCATACTTCTCAAAGTTAATCCCGGTGTTGCTCCCAGAGAACAGCTCACTGTCGTTTGGAGGGGTAGACAGAAGACAAAACAATGGCTTAATCACAGAGACAGATGGACTCAGGAGACAAGACACACAGTGTGATTAGCAGAGGGCCACTAACTGTTCCAGACGCTCGTTGGGGGATAGTGGCTTTGACCAGTCCTCTTCATCTCTGAATTCTTCAACCCAACGACTGTTCCCTCCGTTGCCTCCTCCAAATCCTCCACGCTCATACCTGCCAAGAAGCATTTGTTTTTAATAAAAACACTGCAGCACAACACAATGAATACTCATTTTTATATGATCTATTACTTTGAGCACACTGCATTAACAGGCTTAATCAATCACCCTATTGTTTAGAAAAGTAGTGCATATAACCAACAAACCAAACAATTTGAGGCATCATTTAACATGTCAATTTAGGCACCAGAAGACATAAAACAGACAATAATCCAGCAGAACCTTTCAACTAGTAGAGGAATCTGGATTATCACATATCTGAGAACTTTCTGGTGGCTTTTTGACGTGTAGCTTCTTAAACAGTCTAAAGTGAACATACAGAGTTGGGAGGATGAGAACCTTTTACTCACAATAGTTAGGTTAGTATTACATTTTGCCACAATAATAAAATAGGTGTTAAAAATCTGCGAAATTTCAATGGTATCTAAAACAACTGTTACAATACTGCACTCTTTCTCACCTTCCTCTTGAGCCAGCTCCTCTATCATTGAAGGTAGACTTCCCTCTGTCAGAACGCCCACCAAAGCTAGTGTAGGCATCTCTGTTTACCACAGAGTTCCAGCCTCCATCTTTGTTCTCATAACTGCCATAACCTGCAATTTCAACATGTTAGACAATTAAAGGTGTCCTATTATGCTTTTTCACTTTTTCAACTTTAGTTAGTCTGTAATGTTGCTGTTAAAAAAGATCTGCAAAGTCCCAAAGCTCAAAGTCCACTTCGAAAGGAGATATTTTATTTAACAGAAATCACTTTTCAAAAACTACAACGAACGACTCGTTTGGACTACAACGTATCTTTTCCAGGATTTGTGATATCACAAAGATCGACGAATGGGACGAGACCTGGTTGAGCTGCACTAGAGAAGGCAACAAGTGTTATCACTGTCAGAGACACGCTAGCTTTCCCAAGACAGGCAAACTTAAGTGGTTACAATCATCCAGGTTTATATCATGCACAAATTTACACTGGAGCTTGTAGGCGACTATGGTAAGGGGATGACATTTCCCAACCAGGCGCAGAGTACTCCCAATCACAACAAACTGGCCCAGCTAACCAATCGCAGCACATTTTGTGTTTCAGAAGGCGAGCCTTCATTTGATACAGGAAGTATTCGAGCCGTTCATGCCAGACTGAGGAGAGGGGTGTTGTAATAATGTGAAAAGAATGTGTTTTTGAACAACTTAGTATGACAGCCTGTTCTAGTACACCCCCAAAACAAAATCAAGACTTTGTAAAAGAGCATAACAGGACCACTTTAAAACATGTACAACCTGCAAAACATTCCCTCTTTCATTTCTAAGACTTTTAAAACTCACCTGAATTATGCATTGGCTGGTTGAAGGAACCACCGTTCCTATTTCCACGAAAGCCACCACGTCCACCTCTGTCATTACGAGGAGGTCCATGGCCAAAGTTTGCAGTCCCATTCATACGACCGTCATGGTACCCATTGACAAAACCATTGCTACGACCGCCGTCCCATCCAGGAGAATCTTTCAGAAAGGGACAGACAGGTAGAGAAAGTGAGTATACTGAGGGAATGGCTCTAATTTACAACTTAGCTCAAAGCCAAGACTGGTTTCAGTGATGGTTGAGTGAGTGACAGGTGTGAAAAGCCAGTAAGCAATTTGCTCCTATGGCAACAAATAGAACAATGCATGTGAGTTGAGTAAACCAGACAAACAGGTTCATGACACTGCTTTATATAAAAAAAAAAAAAAAAAAAAATAAAAAAAAAAAAAAAATCAAGAACACAAAGAACAATGGCTATCTTTGGGCTAAACTGGCACTCCTAGTGTTTACAAAACCATGTGAAAGAAAAACAATCAGTTCAGCCATCCCAGTGACTCACCCAACTATTCCTTTCTGAGAAAAGTCCAGTTTAAGGAACAAAGAGCACACACACTCCAAAAATCACATCATGTGATTGTTTATAGAGCAATGTACTTTATCAAACAAGGTCGTGACACACACACACACAAAGAGAAAAATCTTACAAGCACTAGAGCCTAAACAGATGAATAACCACTTAAACTGGTGATCATTTTCAGTCTGAAAACCAGCAAAAGCAGGCCAAGCCATGCCACGGTCTGATACTCAAATTTACCACAGCGATCAGCCCAGCTGATAACACTGGCTGCATCCTCATTTCCATCGGTGGCTACACTGCTGTCGGTACGTGCAGGAGAGGCTGCAAGTGACACACACAGAAATTAGCCTGGACTGCACTCATGCATATGCATACTCACTCTTCATTACTCCAATGAACAAAAACAGGCCAAAACACAAATAACTTGCATATCTGACTTCCTCAGATGTGGTTTTACCACACAACCAAACATTAGCTTTCCAAACTTACTTTAAAAGAGCACAATCACTGGTGACCTACTTGCTAATCAGAAAGCCAAGGCATACTGTCAAACATACGATGAGGAATCATCAAAAATAACAACCGTGGCAGGCAGTAAATGCAATAGAAGTCAAAGTAAACAACAAACAATCCCTTAAGTAAAATAAATATTCGCCTACATAGTCTCGCAAAAAAACACATCAGGAGTTGGACATGGTGTCTCTTGGCAAGAATAAAACCAAACAATTGACGTGGCAGCAGCGAAACGTCAAAGTTCAGATCAGTTGATCTTGCTAACTGGAGAGAACAAATTATGTAATGGTGTGGTTAGAGCTGTTAACATATGCATCACTTAGTATTTAAAAAAAATAATAATAATAAATAAAAAAAAAAAAAACAGTTAAAAGGTTAGTTCACCCAAAAATGAAAATTAGACTGTGTTTTACTCACCCGTGAGGCATCCTAGGTGTATATGCCTTTCTTCTTTCAGATGGATCCAGTCAGAATTATATAAAAAAAAAATTGTCCTGGCTATTTCAAGCTCTATCACTGCAGTCAGCGGGTGTTGCAGTTGAACAATCCACAAGTCGTCAAATAAAGCACACGCATCCATAATAAAACGTGCCTCACACGGCTCCGGGGGATGAATAAAGGCCTCCTGTAGCGAATCCATGGTTTTTGTAAGAAAAATATCAATTTCTCACACGTAATAAACACTTTTCTCTCACTTCCGTTATCTGTCTTACGCAGAAGGAGTTCCAGCAGATGACGTATGATGTCGGCGTTGCGTGAATAGTGACAAATACAGCGAAAGAACAAAACAAAACAATGGTCATGAATTACAAGTACAAAGCGAGGATTTGCAAAGAAAAATGTCGGAGGATTTCAATATAAACCAAGAGAAGATTGGTTTTCCTTTGCTAAAGTAAGGAAACTTTGCTTCCTTTGCTCCTATAAACAAACTCGCGAGACTAGCATATATCAGAGGTGCGCGCACTGTGCATATGTCTTGTGTCATCCCCCAGAATAGCTTCCATGTATGACAGATAACGGAAGTGAGAGAAAAGTATTAATTACGTTTGAAATGTGGATATTTTTCTTACAAAAACACATGAATTCGCTACAGGAGGCCTTTATTCATCCCCCGGAGCCGTGTGAGGCATGTTTTATTATGGACGCGACCACTTTTTTGATGACTTGTGGATTGTTCAACTGCAACACCCGCTGATGGCTATGATAGAGCTTGGAATAGCCAGGACTATTTTTAATATAACTCCGACTGGTTTCATCTGAAAGAAGGGCGTTTTTTATATATATGATGCTTGATTTGTGTGTAAGTGATGGTATAATTTTCATTTTTGGGTGAACTAACCCTTTAAGCATGCTATTGACGTGTAGCATTAGAACATGTCTCGAGGAAAGTCCACAAACTTAAGCTCAGGGGTCTAGTTAAAATGCACTGATGTCACAGAGGGCAGCCAGCAGAAAAGAGGGACAATGCAGAAGTCACATGCATAAAGATATACCGCATCTGTCTGGCCAGCCACTAGTGTAGGTGTGATAAAATGAGAGCTCCTGGTATGGATACCTCTGGGAACCTAAGCAGAGGCACATGGCACTTAAAAGACACCCATTCCTTCACAACGGAGGAGCGCAAGAGCAAATCAAGTCATTTTCAATAGTTACCGGTCCTAAAGTCATTCCATCCAGTTGGATAGTTATGCCTATGTCTTTGGTTTCCCTCAGGGTGCCAACTCTGAGGATACTGTTTGGAAGAAACTTGAGAAACAGTTTCACATTGTCAGAAGATGGCGAAATACTTAAAGGCATTCAAAGGAGTGTTTGTGCGCAAGCTACTGCATATAAGCCTCTTTCCTATTTGTTCACATATAGAGAGCCAATTAGAAAAGAGAAGAAAGGAGAGAAATGCAAGCAACCGCAGCTGCTGGATAATCACAGGGAGCAGCCGGACAAAGCCACTAAAGCTTTGTGGACTCAGAAATGGCTCCTTCAGTTTCATAAAGTGTGAGGTTCACTCAACACTCTGAGAACTGACTTTAAACGTCTGGCCACAAAGTACTGGCTCTGAAGGCATGGAATTAAATTTTCATGCATCTTGGAAGCAAAGCACCTTCAGAAGAACCTGACCAAGACTTACAGCTCTGTACTGGTGCCACTGAATAACCGCTCTGTCTACCAGAGGAATAAGCATTTCCTGCTGTGAAAAAACATGAAGTCAAAGTGCAGAAACACACAACAACTGATCACAAAGCATTGATTTTAAGATATATCTAATGATCATTCTTAAGTGATAAAATGGAATGGCTCATGTCAATTGAATTGGGAAATGATTTATTGAAAAAAAAAAAAAAAAAAAAAAAAAAGAAACTTTTTTTGTAGTGATACCAGAAAGCCCTGAAAGACAGTTAAGTGAATCGTAGACATCCAAGAAAATCTAGAGCGCCCATCCAAAATTTTTTACTTTGAGTTTTTACAGCAACTCAAAAGGCCAAAACTCATATTTCAAATACTTAATATTTGCCAAATGTGCATGCATCTGCAAATTTCCCATTTTATATATATATATAAAAAAAAGTCTAATTTTATCCACCATTTGTAATGTAAACCAGCATAACATACCATTTTCTGATGCGTCTTTGTTTCTCAAATGAGGAGGAATGTAACGCCCTGAAAGAAAATAAATTAAAAAAAAAAAAAAAAAATTATATATAAACTTGCATTTAAAATGTGCACTTTAAACTTCCCAAAAAAAAGTGCAAATACAAAATAAAATAACTATGTGGAGGATGTTTATGCTTTACAGGCATAGTGGTAAAAGCACTAAATGAGAAATCACTTACGACCAGAGCCAGCACACTGTCCATCAGCTGAGTTCAAGTCTAAGACAGCAAGCTGAAAGTCAGAAAGAGAAAAGTTGGCCACAATTAGTACACTACCAGCTACAAATATATGCATGCCACACAGTGTAAACAGAAAACAGTACTGAGCCAGAGAGGAATTCCAAACCTCCATGACTTTATCTTCAATAGAACACAAAAGGAGATGTTTAGCATCTCTACATCTTTTAGTCCACATCTTGGTTTCTCTTTTCCCCCATAAAAATAAAGTAGAACATCTGCCTTACAGCTTTTGTGTTCCATTGAAGAAAGTCAAACAAGTTCACAACGACATTAGGGTTGAGTAAACAATGACAGTTGACAATCTTAACAACATTTTAAACTTCATATGTAGGCAATTTCATAACCGTATCAATTTTGAAAGTTTTAAAAAGCTGTCATGAACAACATCTTTCAGTGGGGTAAAGTATAATTAAACAGCTTTGATCACGTGACTGTTTACATCAGCTATGTAAAAAATGTTGCATGAAATTAAGACAGTCTGTGTGACAGTCCTTTATAGTTGACAACTGTATAAAATACATCAACTCTTTTAGAGCCTTTAAACTACCATTTGGTCACAAATGTAGCCGCTGGCATTAAATTGGTTAATCAAATTTTAAAATGCCTGTAATAAATGTTTTACAAGTCTTCATGGACCTAGTCAAGCCTAAAGCCTATGAAAGTGAGGTGACATAGAGCCAAGCATGGTGACCAGTTCATGGTCAGAATTGGTGCTCTGCATTTAACCCATCCAAAGTGCACACATACACCGTGAACACACACACAGCAGTGAACACACACACACACACACACACAGCAGTGAACACACACACACACCCGGAGCAGTGGGCAGCCATTTATGCTGCGGCTCTCGGGGAGCAGTTGGGGGTTCGGTGCCTTGCTCAAGGGCCCCTCAGTCGTGGTATTGCTGGCCCGAGACTCGAACCCACAACCTTAGGGTTAGGAGTCAAGCTCTCTAACCATTAGGCCACGACTTCCCCAAAAACGCTGTCATGAAACCAAGAAACACTTCGAATTGTTGATATGGTGACCCATCTAGAAATTGCTCAATAAATAAAACTAATTAAAACATTATCAGCCCGTGATTCACGAAATTATTCAATCTTATCCTATTTAAAGGCTACATGCTAAACAGGCCGCATATTCAAATGTTCGACGCCATGCGTTTTTTTTTTTTTTTTTTTTTTTTACAGTAACGTTAACGTTACCCATCTCTAAAAAGACGAACTATTCTAAAGCTTTTACATAACTAATAGAAACTATATTTAGTGTTACGATGACGGAAAAAAGTTCAATGCTGGTGTTGATTCTAGTAAGCCGGTGGCCGAAATGCGGAAAATAATCTTATCTAAAGAGATAAACAGGAGAAGGCGTCGGCTGTGTATCAAACTACACTTTAAACTCCAAATGTGAACAAGAGAACATAATTGTGGTCATACTGCATCTCTTGAATTTTACATCTTCAATGAAGAAAAGGATTACAGCACGAGGAACTGCGGCTGTGTCTCAACACCGACCGAAGTGCCTTCCCGGACAGCACTTTTGAGGGAACGCAACGCTACGAATGCTGTCTATAAAGGCAGCTCACTAGGTTTTACGACGTAGCCTGCGTGTCAAAGCGATTACACAGCTCGCGTTTTTAAACATTTTCACAGCCTACCTGCTGGTCTAGACCGTGTGAACCGTCGACGACCACATGACTCATAACTAAAGAGAATCAGTGAGGATTACTCCTTTATTTCTGAGAAGCGGTTTCTTTGTTGTCGAAAGGATTTCAGCCAGGTCTCCTTTTATAACGACGTCACTTGCTCCTTTTGTAGTCCTGTCCTTCTCCGAGGGCTTTTTATGCCAAGACCACCGTAAGGGGAAAAAGAAGGAAATGTTTACGTGTAAGTTATCCCCCTTCAGCCCTTGTATCGGCAAAATAAATCCCGAATTGTGAAGTTTCTTTCGCGACGTCTGCGTATTCCGCCCGCTGTGCCGATGGCAGCCCAGTGTGTGCTCTGCTGCGGTTGTTGGCTTCAGGCTAAATGCCATTGGATCAGCGAACGGAGGGAAGACGTCACGGAGACCGAAATATCGCGAGATGTAGCCGTCTCTGGGCACACCGTGTCAAAAATACGTTTTTTTATATATATAATATTCTGAGCTTTGATAATCTTCCACTTTGTACTGAAGAACGTTTCTTCTATTCAAGAATAGAGGTTATATATAACGTTTCTTCATAATTTCAAATGCTTTCTATATGTAAAGGTAAATATATAACTCGTGAACAGGTCATTTTCAAATTATGTAAAATGGTAGAAACACTGTATATCTAGGATGCATAAAATGCTACATTGTGTATATTTAGGATGCATAAAATGCTATCTATCAAATGCATCAAATGTACAAAATTTGAGGAAGCAAAATAACGGTAAGAAGCACAGAATTAAATGAGAAATGTGATGGAAATGACACTGTGATTTAAATGTTCATGACTTAATTTACATTTACATTTAATCATTTAGCAGACGCTTTTATCCAAAGCGATTTACAAATGAGAACAATAGAAGCAATCAGATCAACAAGAGAACAACAACCCTATACAAGTGCCATGACAAGTCTCAGTTAGTCTAGAACAGAACACGTAGCCAGGGCTTTTTTTTTTTTTAAGAATATGCTAGACAAGAAAAGAAAAGGTAAGTGCTAGTATTAGTTAGTTAAGTGCTGGCGAAAAAGCATAGCATTAATAAATAACCATTATTGTTAATTATTGTTGGTTAACCAATTTTTAACCAACAATAATTTTTTTTATTTAATTCTTGTCATTAATAAATGACAAGAATTTTGCGATGCACGTAATGGACACTGTGAGAGTCTTTTGTTGATAACAGAGAAACATGTTTAATGAAACACATAATAGCACAATGTGCAATAACATAATTTTAGACAATAGACAACGATTTAGCCATTTTAGTCCAATGCCTCTAATTTTGGCTATCTTTTTATGTGTTTTTTATGCACTTTTAAGTCCCAATTTCACAAGATTTTCATTGTGAACTTATTTATTATGCATTTATTATGAATTTCTGAAAATGACTCTGAAATGGCAAGACTTCTGTGATGCACTATTTGTTATTATTAGAGGACAAATTAGACCAGTGTGCGTGTGAGAGCCTTCTTTAGGTAAAATACTGCATGTTTAAGAAAACATATCAATAGTACATTTTTAAACAACAGACAACAGTTTTATCATTTTTGTCCAATACAACAGACAGGTGATTGACCCGATGCTGCCTCCTCATGGTTTCTTTTTATACTACCTTGTGTACAAAACATATGCTTGTTATTATTATTATTATCACGACACATACACCACGAAGAAGGTGATACTATACTAAAATACTGTGAGCAACTATACTCGTGTCACCAGTGTAAGATAAAGCGCTCGCTGCTTTAATTTCAGACGGTTCCTATGTTCAGCCTCTAGGGGGCGGACCTGATCACACATCCGGGTACCTGACCCACCGCTACCCCGCCTATTTCTCCGGAAGAAAATCCCCATCGTTCCCTTTTACTTCCTCTTTCTGTCAACGGAGTTTAGGTATGAGAAACAATCTTCTGTGTGTCTGCTCAATCTGATTACAATCACCGTTTAAAGTTCACCATCCACGTATACAACCAGCCGTATATTGTCAACATAATACTCAAGAACATATCTTTGCTCTCTTTGGTGTCTCGGTGTTTAAACTGAATGTGATATTTATAACAGAAGTGACGGTGTACCCGCGGTCATGATGAGGCCTGAGAGCCGGTGACTCTCTGAATACTCGGCGGAGTTTATTTCAACTAAACGAGAATAATACATTTGTTAACCAGCGAATAATTACGCGTTGTTTTTAATCGTGCGTGGGTTCGTTAGTGTGGTATACTGTTAACTACAAGCTGTTTGTAAGTAAATTAGGAATTAATTACAGTGGCTGTCAGTGTGTTAAACGAATAGTTAAAAAGTGAATCTTAATGTTATTCCCAATTTCAATTGTCTTTATTCCAAAACATGTTAATGTTGAGCAGACTGACAGGTAATATATGCATTTTGTTTGTAACGTGAATGGTGACCATGTGAGTTGTAATGCAGAATGAAATACTACCTCTATGTAGATACAGCATTGAAATGTTTTATTGAAAGTGTTATTGCTCATTTCTACAGGCCGCAATGGGACGTGTGATCAGGGGACAGAGAAAAGGTGCGGGCTCCGTCTTCAAAGCCCATGTCAAGCACAGAAAAGGTGCTGCTAAACTCCGTCATATTGACTTCGCTGAACGTCATGGCTACATCAAGGGGATCGTGAAGGTAAATGAATGAAATCTTGTAAAGATCACTTGTCATCTGAAGAGGGAGGTTACTGAGAAAATTCTGCTTTTTTTGTCTAGGACATCATTCACGACCCTGGCCGTGGAGCTCCCCTGGCTAAGGTGATGTTCCGTGACCCATACCGCTTCAAGAAGAGGACAGAACTGTTCATTGCAGCTGAAGGCATCCACACTGGCCAGTTCATCTACTGTGGCAAGAAAGGTAATGCATTTCAAGTTGAGAATTGGTCAAGCAAACATCCGGTCTTATGTGCACATGCTGATCAATGTGATTGGGCTGTTATAGCCCAGCTGAACATTGGCAATGTGCTCCCCGTTGGCACCATGCCTGAGGGTACCATTGTCTGCTGTCTGGAGGAGAAGCCCGGAGATAGAGGCAAACTCGCTCGTGCATCTGGAAACTACGCCACAGTCATCTCCCATAACCCCGAGACCAAGAAATCCAGAGTCAAGCTTCCATCTGGATCCAAAAAGGTCATCTCTTCTGCAAACAGAGCTGTTGTTGGTAAGCAAACATGAAGGTCTTCCTTTGCATGGTTATGAATCAGTGTGCTTGCCGTTGAATCTCTCCATTGAAATATGCTGTGATCGTAGGGAGCTGTAATTTGAGAATATAATTTGTGGATGTGTTCTGTAACACAGGGTTTCTCAAATTTGAAGGGGTTTGTAACTTGAAGAGCTAATGACGACAAGAATGTTAAATTTGTAAAATTATTAAAAACATCTGAAAGTGAAATGGCAGAAGATGTTAAATCTCAGGTTGTACTTTAAACTGTCAAAGAGGTTCAACTCAGAAAGTTTGGAAATCCCTGCTGTAGCAAATGGTTTTTGGGGGGTATTTGTGTATTCAACTTTGAATCTCCAAGTCTTAAATATAAACTGAGGTCTATTGCCTCCTATTAAAGGTGTTGTTGCTGGTGGTGGTCGTATTGACAAACCCATCTTGAAGGCAGGACGTGCATACCACAAGTACAAGGCCAAGAGGAACTGCTGGCCTCGTGTCCGTGGTGTGGCTATGAACGTAAGCAAACTTCATTTGTATTTCTTTGTGATTCCAACTAATTTCAGATTCTGATTTGTTGCCTAAATGCTGGTTTTAAACCTGACCTGTGCTGTTTGTTCTCCAGCCTGTTGAGCATCCCTTCGGTGGTGGTAACCATCAGCATATTGGCAAGCCCTCAACAATCAGGAGGGACGCACCCGCTGGACGCAAGGTTGGTCTCATCGCTGCCCGTCGTACTGGCAGACTGCGTGGAACAAAGACCGTCCAGGACAAGGAAAACTAATGTGCATCGTCATAATAAAATGTGTCCCAACAAATTTCATATGCCTTGAGGTCTTTGTCTGTTATTGTCAGTTACTGTTTTCATAGGAACACTGCACAACATCAAAAGCATAAAAACAAACACAAAGTTTATTCAAATTACAAAAAAAGTATTTGAATGGCACATAGTGCCTGCTTTTTAATTTTGCGTTTGTAATGGGTGAATATTTACAATTTTAGAAGTAACTTTTCTACTGTCAGGAAAAATGTAATTTTAAAGTGGTATGCAGACCTGAAAAGGTCTTTTTAAATATTAAAGTATCAAATCATTAGTGTAGTCTGATCAACTAGAAACTCGTTATACACAAAAATATAGAACTTTAAACCATACTGGTCTGTAATCATGATTGACGTGGGAACATTAAAACAGAGGTATGGAAAGTTACAGAATCACCCACTGGTCTTGTAGACAACATTAATCTTAGATGCAGACTATATAACTAGTAATTGACAAGAACTTTAATTTGATTTATAAAAATACATTGTTACCTACCTTCTGTGAGTCATATCCATGTCTGGGCAGCAAGACAAATTTCTAGTGTTGTTTTTTCAAGCAGTCCACAGTTTACGAGATTATCTGTATGTTGACGAATTTGTGTGCAAACACTGGGTTTCTATGAACTATTTTAAAGGCAATTTAAAGTCTAATACCTAACCCACCAACACACATGGTTGCATTTTTTATTGTTGTGCCAATAGAGCTGTGCACTCTACAGTGATTATAACGTACTTGAAACAATCAATGCAAAACATCTCGCAGCTTTGAACCTTCACAATGACGGACAGACATTTTCCCGATTTCTTTTCTTTATTCTTGAAGGGCGCAATGCTTTTCTCTAATATTTCTGTGCACAAAAACCTCACAAAGTGAAAGTCAACAGTGTGACTGTGGCTTCAGAATTCAATGTCACATCATGGCCAAAACAAAAGTCGGCAAAAAACAGGGCGAAGAACTCTGTACAGTCAATAATCTTTAAAAATAACACAAGGACAAAAATGTTCCTCTTAAATCAAATTCTATTTGTCTTTTAGTGAAATACAACAAAATAAATTCTATAAAATAAAACAGCAAAATATTTAAATATATGATGGGCAGAATATTTTCATTTGCAGGAGTATTTGGTATTTTTTTTTCCAACAAAATCCAAGAAAAAAAAGCATTCAAGTTACCAATTAAATACATACAGTATCTACTGATGTTTACTCCTTTGATCCAAGAGACTTGACTAACTGAAGTTGCAACATGACTAACCAGCAGTTATTTTATGGTACAACTCTGCTTTTACGTTCACTCTCCTTAAATGAAGAATCCCCAAACCGAGGCTCTTTTCGAGTACACGAATGCGAACAGGGATCATGAAGTCAGGCGACCCACTAAATTGCCAGGAACTCATTTATCTGACGCAAAGGTCAAGACAAATAAGCAAAACGAGTTGTCCACTAATGTTCCAGTCATCCTGGCATAAACTGTTGCATATATTTTCTCTTTCTAAAATTCCTATCATCAAAACCTAAGCATTTATCCCAAAAAAAAAAAAAAGCGACAGCCAAATATTTATCAGAGGAAACGTGTGCAATTGTAAAGCCACTTACTTCTTACATTGCTTCAAAACATCAAATCTAGAAAACACATGAAGGGGACCAACAAAAGGGCTCTTCTGAATCACCGTGGAGAAAAATCACAGAATCGCCCTTCGGCTATACTAGTTTGATGTGAAGTCATGCTAAGATGTTACAGCGTGTCAGCTGGAGAGTTCAAATTATTTAATTACCATTAAAAAAAAGAAAAACAAACGGCGATAGGAATTTCCAGAATAAAGTAGCATCACCCCATTCACATCAACTAAACTTCAAGATCATAACCCAACCTTCCCATTGTTCACAAACTATGGCCAACTCTTGCTCACGAGGTGCCACAGCCGGTTAAGCTTTGACATGAATATAATGTATGATCAAAAGCAGAATGACCCAAACGGCCCAAACCTTACTACTGAGCATGGGATAAAACAGGGATTTTTTTTTTTTGTCTTTCACTGTTGTATTTGCTTCTTTTTTTTTGTTGTTGTTTTTCTATTTTCATAAATCTGCAGTCCCCCAACAGCATCACACACGCTGTTGCTTTTGAACAGTCAAAACATTAACATAGTATGTACACCTCTGTCATGAGACAAGTGCGACAGGCCCATTTTATTATTACAAACAATATGCACAGTCCACTGCAAGTTACACTTTTGACAGTTAATACTGCAGAGCAGACGGTGAAGAGACTCTCCACTCCAGGGTTAGAAATTGAGGGAAGCTGAATGTTCTGGTTACACGGGCTCTGGAGTAGAGCAGCATGGTGGGGCCTGGCCTTGCTCTGGATTCGAGTATCTCTTCTGGAGAACTCAGATGGAGGACAGTGTGACAACATATTGTTAGTCTTTAGCCTGGCTAGGCGGCACCTCCTCAGGGGGCTCCCAGTTCTCTTGTGCTCGTGGGCCTGGACGCTGAGGGTTGTTGACGTGCTGTGCTGCGGGGCCAGTGTATGGCTGCGTATGCGGGAGGTTATTCTGCTGAAAAGATGCAACAATCAAATTACTACATGACAATCAGAAGAATTTATATTTATGGTTTACTCCAACTTAGAGATGGCATTATATAACGACTGACGTGCATTTAAAAGCAATTAAATAAAAACCCTCTTTGATTATTTACACATTCAGCGATCAAAAAGCGCAAACACTCCCAACTGGGGTAAACATGAAAGCCATTAGTCAGTGAAAACCAAGTAAAATACAAACAAATCCAATTAAACTGCTGTTCAAATGTTTAACAAGCTTTTATTCTTGAAATACTTATTCAGCAAAGATGCATTAAATTGATCAAAAGTTAAATCGTAGTTTTATAATCGTACTTTATAATATTTGTGCTGTATTTGATCAAATAAATGTTTGCCTTGAGTATAAGAGACTTTTTCCAAAAGCATCTGATGGACCAAAACCTTTAAAATCTTTAGCCATCTAATACTAAACTCCAACAACAAACTTTCCAATCAGGAACTCAGCACCCCCCTTTTTTAATGCAAGGTGCCAGTACAACCACTACATGGGTTTGCAGTGAAGAAAGATTACTGAAAACTTTGGAATGGTCCTTTCACAAATACAGGATATGGTTTAAGAGAGATCTAAGAGTGGCATGAGGTTTGTGACTGAAGCTCAGTACCTGTTGAAACTTTGTGCCTGGAGAGTGAGGGTACAGAGCAGTGTCCTCTGGAGGAGAAGTGTCCTGCTCATCAAGGGCCTCCTGCTCATCAGGCTCCTAAAACAACCATCACAAATGAAGTTGAGCACTAGATTTAAAATATAATTAAATATAAAACTGTTTGCTTCATACACAACTAACCAGAGATATTTGTGAATAATGTCCTCTACAAAGAGTCCCTTACAATATAAAACATGCAAATTCAATAAAATGGGAAAGTTCAAGGTTTTATCTGTTTGACGAACGAGGCAAATTATTACGGGGGCTTAGTGAAATCCAATGACAGATGAGGGAACACTATAAATGGACAACACAAACCAAACACTCTTATACTTTCATTTGATTAAATAGTTTTTTCAACTTCTGAAGCTTCTGATGATGACTGATAAGAATTTGCCCATGGATGAACTGATTAGACAGTGGCATGACTATAACACTAAACACACATTCTACTGAACATGGTGTTCTTCCTCAGAGAAAGTTAATCATCAGAATGGAATATAAAACTAACACCACATCCAAATTTGCATAGTCACACAAAAGCTTCTTAGTGCAGTTTGTTTTCAGATCAGATGACTAGAACATCTTACATTCCCAAAATAAAATCGGACTCAAAACAAGAGAAAGAAAACCACCACCAGACAAAAATTACCTCCAACTCATCTGTAAACTATAGCCAAGGCTTAGAGTTTTCGATCACTTAGTTACCACATTAAGACTTGTAGTTGCGTAGAAAGAAACAGTTTGGACACATTGAGATGAGGACGAAATAACAGTTGATTCTGAGTTGTTTTTGAGGGAGGTGGAAGATGGTTCTGTCTACATCACGCCCTGTGAACACCAAAATGTTACGCAGATGGCACCAGTGTGGCCGGGCCATACAAGTCTTACGGTGTGCTGTTGTTGGCCTGTCACTTCCCCTGGCAAAAGTTGCTGTGTCGAGGACGGGTTCCGGCCAGCGTCCTCTTCAGATACCACCTCGTGCTTCGTTAAGTGACACTATTTTGAAACGGCAGTTAATATTGCATTCTGTTTCAACAAATTATGCATCTATGGCTGCATACATTTAACATTTGTGTCAGTTTGCTACTGATTAAACTAGATAAAGAAAGCACCTTATTTGGCTTTAAAAAAAACACCTATGGCATGAAATCAAGTGTAAATGTAATGAAACTTAAATTTATGCAAATGTCAACATTTGTAACTGCTTTGCGTTATTAAATGAAAACCTGGAAATAAAAGTCGAAAACTCAAAGCCCTATCTATAGTTAAGCATTTCTAGATTAGAAAAGATTTCATTTTAAAACCTTTTCAAAATTGCTTTCCAAAGGTTAAACGTTTGATGTGCTGCCCATCATTAACAGTCATAGGGTGAGATTTCAGTGCTGATTTAAAAAAAAAATTTGAATAAAGTGTTTCTCTACATTACATTAGGGGTTCTTAAAAGGCAACCATGCAGAATTTTTAATACAAATGTAATTATTAAAAAGTCTCAACTAATGGGCAGAAGCACACATGCATGATTAGACTTTAAACTAAACATACTGGCGCTAATGTTGCAGACAATGAGGGGTGGCATGAGCCATCACTTACATCTTCTGGACACAACTCGCAGGCCTTGGCTAAAGTCATACGGGCACTGTGGGAGCGCTCCAGGAAGTATCCATTAGAAGTCTCATTGCTCTGGACAGGAGGGGACCAGTTGTTATACGTGTACTGGGTATTGCCAGTATAGGGTCTCCGTTCCAGCTCGTCACCAAGCCACTCCACTGCCCAGGTCCACTTCCTTTTTAAATCTCCATTACTCTGGAAAATGTAAACCAATCAGTTTTTAAATTTTATATAAAAAAAAAAAAAAAAAAAAAAAAAAAACAATTCACATGCAGTCTTTCATTATCAAACTCACCTGGAGAATTTGGTAGGCCACAGAACAGTTGCTGAAAAGAGCCACCATGCATTTAATACACTGATAAGCTCTCTTTTGGTAGTGATTTTTGGAGCGCTGAATGGTGTCAAAAAGCCCATCACGGTCATCAGGGATTCCCTTCAGCACATTGTGAATCCTAACAAACAAAGGAAAAAGGGCAGAGCAGGACATTATTATCCATTAGGAATTAAATTCATCTTAAAAAAAAAAAAAAAAAAAAAACCCAGATTAAGGACTTCACTCCAGGAACTAAATTGTAGATATTAAGAGTTTCAGGTTCTTCTGGGGCTTTTTCTTCATACGTTATTTCACATAAGAGATATTTGATTAACATGAAGTGGAAAGACTGACCTGTGAGTCTGCCATGAGTCCTCAATAAACAAGATTTGAAGGAGCAAGTCCAGGTAAGGCCTTAACTCATACGTGTATGAATATGCCACCTATGAAAAACACCAATGTTAATAACCACCTTCAGACAATCAGGAAAAATATAAACATGGCTAGACGTTACAGTGAAAAATTAAATTTTTATACATTTGACATTGACATCATTGTGAACAGACCGTTTACACAGATTCACAGACCTTCCAAACTCTAATAACATTATGCTACTTCAGTTTAAACCAGATGCTATTAAAATACTTGTCTAAATTCTCCCATCACAATTTTCAAGAGAGGGAGACAGTAGGAAACATGTTTAGTCCAATGGTAGTCTTTAGTAAACTGTATGTCCAAATAAAATGTGCATTAATAAATGTAAGCGAAATATTTACAATGTTGCTTAAGTTGAAAATCATCATCTTTTCAAAGATGAAGGCTGGAAATCCCTCTCACCTGCCACAGTAGTTCACTCAGCACAGTGGAGGAAAACTGAGGGTTTTCCCAACAGCAGAATCTCAGCAGTTTGATAGTGTCCTCTGAGTTACTGCAGTCCTCGATAATCTTCTTCACATAACTGGTGCGCACAAACAGGATGTCCACCACCAGCTGCTGCAGAGGCATGATGGGAGCGGTGATGTTGGGGTCACCATATGGGTTTGGCAGGGGAGGGTTTCCTAAAAATGTCAACATGTGGAAATGTCAGCTCATTTCCTGGCTTGTGGTCTGGAAAATTTTCGTTTTCAATGCAAATCTTTAAATGCGTGTCAACAGATCAAACTACTAAAACAATGTATTGGAATGACGACCAAAAAAAGAAAAATATGGAAGTGCATCTCTGCAAATGCCCTCAGCTCCAAGCAATGCCAACCTGGCACTCATGCCTGGAGATGGCTTTGTGTCAGTCAGTAAGTCCTGAGCAAGGATGAGCATCTTCATTGGGCAATTGGGACCAAAACTACATGTGAAAGCCTACAGACCATTTTGTTATCAGAATGCACATTTTGCAGCAATGTATAAAATTCTCACCATTAATTGAGGACTGCATACGTGACGTCACATCACAGCAGCGAATGAGCTGTGAGACGACAGTATAGAGCTTTCCGAGCTCAGCATACTGGTACTTAATGGGAGGGCCGGAGCCCTCATCCAGAGCCACAAGCATGAAGGTAGCTGGTACCCCGAGCTTCAACAGCTGCGTCTTCTCTGCCAAACCTAAGAGAAAGAAATGGAGTGAGACAGGACAGCACTATAGCATGCAAGCCCATATGAAAACGCAGGCCTTAAGGGTGGCGAGCTGTCCTTACCAAGATTAGCATACATGACAAAAAGGTTGAAGTACTGTTGCAGGTGACGGCCGTGCTCAGACACTTCCCTTCTCAGCAGATTAAGTACGGCACGGAACAAGTGCTCACTTAAACTCAAATTATCACAGCTCTGAGACAAAAGAACAAATAACAAAATGTATAAGAACCTTGTGGAGTGAGCTCCAAATTTTAGACATTCCCTGATTTCCCATGAAAGAGGGAAGCCTAGATTGATGAGACGTACCTGACTTGAAGGTCCAGGTGAAGCAATGGGTGAAGGGCAGGGTCCATCTTGCAGGGAGAAATGTGCAATGAATACAATGAGTTTGGAGAAGGCTCCTCGAACCTCTGCACTGGGACACTCAAGCAGGTACTCGGAGAAGCGGTTAGGATATGCAAAGAGGACATTGTGTGCAAACCAGTAACGCACATTCTTACTGTGCCGTAGCAAGATGCACAGAGCATCATACCTGAAATAAAAGAAACGGGGATCAACTAATTGTAGATAAGAGGAATCAACTAACTGTTGAAGAACACAGGCAAGCATGTGCGTGATAAACTCAGAAATAACATGCTTACCAATCACTAGCAGGGCCACGGACAATTTTCTTGGTGTGGAATCCAGTACTGAAGAGAAATCTAGCAGCGAGCTGTATACTAATCATAGCCATTTCTTCTGCTTCAGGCAAAAGATGGTCTTGACCTAAAAACCACAAAAAAAAAAATAATAATTGTTAATGCTACAATGACTTTCATTATCCCCTGGAATAGATTATTCTGCAGTAGCAACAATAGGATTATGATGTGTAATGAGGAAAAAGGAAACCCATTTCCCAAACACACACACTTAGACGCTAATGGTGAAGCTAAAAGCGCAATCTCATGCGTGGAAAATGAGAAAGTTGCCACAATTTTTTTTTATGGATAGATACAGAATGAATGTTAGTGAAGTTTTTGGCATATGTACAATGCAGACAGAGAATATCATTAGATAGATACATACATACATATACATTATATATATTATTACCAAGACCTTATATTGAGGCTCATAAGTGCACAGTTTCATGAAAGTATTACAAAGTAGTTTCCAGTTCAACTGCCAACATAAATGTTTTCTAAAGGATCATGCGAATTTCAAAACTGAAGTAATGGCTGCTGAAATACCGGCTGTGCCATCACAGGAATAAATTACATTTTAAAATATATTTACAAGGGCTGGGCAAGTTAACGCATTAATTGATTAACGCCAACAATTATTTTATTGCGCATTAACGCAATTTTTTTATTTTTTATTATGAAAGTCTGTTGCTAACTGGCTTTGAATACACATACAGACAAACCATGGGTCACAGGAGGGGTGGGATGTTGATCAGTACTGGCTTGGGATGGGTGTCATCACACGTCTCAACCAATGAGAGCATTTGGGGAGAGCCTAAGACAGCAGTGCACATGACTTCATAAGTGGGAAGAGCCAGGGCCGGCTAAATGAACGAACCAGGCTTTGGGGGTCAAGCGCTCAGGCTCAAAACACCTAGTGTAAACTCCTATTCTCCCGCATCCCACACGAGTCTCTTCCCACTCTGGACTCTGAGCAAAACTTGTTTTTCTATAACTATAACATCTTCTATTAAAAAAAAAGTTAATGCCCTGGCAGTGGCAAATAGCTTTGGTTTTATATTTAATTTGATTACATTGTTATAAGTTGAGATTTACAAGAAATTAACTGCTACTCTGTAAAAGGAATTCTGCTGTAGAAAAGCACTGTTATTGCACTTTTGTTCATATAGCAGTACCTTTAAATGGGGGAAAAAAAAAAAAACAAGTGCACAATACACTACTTTTGAATTCATTATTGAATTGTGCATAATGCAGTTAATCAATTAAAAACTTGTTGCCCAGCACTAATATTAACAGAAAAAGTTTTTAAATTGTAATTTCACAATATTCCTTTTTTAATAAATCAAACGAGTGCTTGGTAAACGTTCAAAAATCTTGCCAACCCCAAACTTTCAACACTAACTTCTCAAATGTTAGAAATCAAATATAACTTAGCATTTAAATGTAATCTTAAGATATTAACACAAAGAAAAAAAAAATTAATATCAGGATTTCCCTCAAGATACAAAGTCAGATTCTGCTTTTTATCCATTTATAAAAGAAACAGATTGAAGAATAGATTCAAAATGAATGGCACGTTGCAGATCTGATTCCATCTACAACAGGGGAAAATAGAGCAAGGTCAATGGCTGGATTTACCTGGAGGTGAGTTCAAGTAGACACTGTTACAGGTCAGCAGTTTCCTGATGAACTGGAAGTACTCCAAGCTGTACTGCATACGGTTGTGCATAAACTGCACATTTTGTTTGCGCACGCTGCGTTCGATAGCAGAGGGCATCTTCACCTGGTGTGGTTTGCTGGTCACTGTGAGCTCAGTGATATATTTAACCAGCTCGCTGTCCTTCTCTAACGTGTCCATACGCTCATAAAAGAGGATGTAGGCATTCCACCAGCGCTTCTGTCGCCTGTAGGACATGCGTTTCATCATGTGGTCGAAGACCTCACCCATGTACTCTCCACCAAAGCACTGGTTCTTCATCTCCTCGTCATCGTCCATCTTGCACTCAGTGACGTCTCCATCGTCAAACTTATACCAACGGTTCCTTTCTCCCTCACCACCACTGCCGTTCCTCTGAATGATGTAGGAGTAATAATGACCTCCACTAGCCTGGCCTGAGTGGACCAGCACTCCCACCAAACGATAACGAGAGCTGCAGGGGGGTTCCGGTTCTGACGGCTCGTTCTGCTGGTCCACCTCCTGCGAAGGACAGTTTCAAAACTTCAGTTATATAAAATACTCCCAAATGGCATTTATTTAAATTAGACAATTTGAAGACCAAAGAAAGACCATGTTGGTGTAATACCTGGTTCTCTGGGTGCACATCAGACCCCTCCAGCTTGGCTACTCCAGCTACTGTATAGGGCTCCATGTCTAACTCCCGTGGGAACTCAAAGTAATCGTTGAACTTGATCGCACACTCTCGTTCCCAGTCATAATCGAAGCGTTTCAGCTGGATGGCCAGCACCGGAGGAAGTTTCTTAATGAGTAAACGCTTCACTGTGTCCACCTGTCATGTAGACACACCCCCTTGAGCTTAATAGTATTCTCTTAAATAACAACAAAAGACATCAAGATAGACAAAACACACACCTTCTTGTTGCATTTTTCACAGTGATAGGCATTTGCACCCTCGAGCAAGTCTCCTTTCACATACTGCTCCATAGAATCGAGGAGATTTTGATGGTTTCTGATATCTACATTCAACGTCGTAAACGATTCCTCACATTCATATCTGAAAAGACAGCATGGAGTGTGTTACACTGGGACACGAAGATCTACTAAGGCAAAAATGAAACAATATTAGATTTCCAATGTACCTGTGAGGACAGCCCTGACATATTTTCTGGTCAGCAAAAGAGCCACCCAGCACTTTGCTCAGCATGGCAGGGTGACCCAATGCTTTCAAAGCCTCGTCTAAACTGTCTACCAGCGAGTTAAAGAACTCCAGGGCATCATGCTGCTCCCTCAGATTGACTGGTTCACCCCACAACCTGCAGGAGGAAGAGACCGGTTTAGAGAATAGTGCCTTGTTCACTAGTCTTAAAAGAAAGGAGGATTACATAAAAAAAAAAAAAAAAAAAAAAAAAAAAAAAAAAAAAAAGAGAAGGTATATTTACCGAAATTGCTTCCAGAATCCCCTAGGCACGTAGTATTGCAACCTGGAGGCAGCCAGGTGTCCAAAAATGACCTGCAACTGCCGAAGAACCCCAATGTTGTATTCCTTCCTGTCTTCCGACTTACTGAGAGAAGGTTTGTCTTCAAACTGGTGCTGATAGCCAAACACCTCATCCCGGGGATCCACATTACTCTGCAAAATTAAAGCAAGACTTTCAATAAACTTCAATTGCTGTAAGTAACTTCAAATCACATAATAATTTAAAGAAAACTTTTGTTAAAATGCCCTTAGCTCCAGGGAATGCCCACATGGCATATACACCCCAGAGATGGCTAAATTTGTCAGTCACTTGGTAGTGAGAAAGGATGATAGTCATCATTGGGCAGTTCATCCATTAAAAAAGGGGCAATATAATTTCAATTTAATGACATTAACAGTCCTCAGAAACTGAAAGCACAACCTCTCCAGTCCACAATCCACTATGTTTGCTTCCAGAACAACAAGTGCAAGAGCTGTAAGCACTCGCTGGCATAATAAAGCACACACCTGAGCTTAATTATACTGGGAAATGAGAAGCCACACCCCTCCACCTGAGCTTTTCCCTAGCCTAGGGTGATTGGTACAGGTGCTCATGGCTCATTGCTAACTTTACTGGTTCAACATGCAATGTGCCAGTGTCACTGTGAACTCAAACTAATAAAAGTTGTTTCTGCTAATTGAAATCAAACTGAAATAAAATTAAAAAAAAATATTAGATGAAAAATCGGTCTTGTTTTAATGTTTAAGTATGTAAGAATTCCTGAGAATTTAAGCACTAAGAATACTACAACAGGAATTAAAGCTAAACAGAATAAAAAAAAAAAATCAAGTTTAATACTAAAAACATTCAAATAAAAGCCAATTCAAAACTAACAGTATATAAATAATACTAAAATAACAGTTAAGCACTTTGAATCTTAAGCATTTTATATGGACCAAAACGTGACTAAAATGAATTCACACTATCCGTTGAAAGTGAATTCAAACCTATAATGGGAAAAATATGGAATATCCCAAATTTAAAAATTAAGTAAACCTAGAGCACTATGCGTTCACATTGCTCAATCTAAGTGAATCATACTGTGACCTCCTCCAAAGATATTTGTTTTGCTTTATAGTCCATTTTTATTTGAAACACATATATAGAGCAAAATTCTCATGAACACAACAGAGTCTGAGACTCTGGAAATAACCCATGTTAGGCAGTACCTCATTATCTTGCTTCTCGTCTCCAGACATATCATCATCCACATCACTGCCCGTGCCTTCAATGGCCAGGATGCCATTCCTGATGGAAGGAATCATGTAGAGCTGCTGGATCACTGAGTTCATGTAGCAAGTCGCACCTGCATTTTTCAGACCCACAAACCCCTTGGTGGGCCTTGGACCAACTGGCGGTAAATATTCCCATTCTGTAAGTGGTTCACAACCTATAGGTACATAAAAACCATTTATATAAAAAAAACAAGTAAATAACTGTATGTATCATGAAAACTAATGGGGTTGAGTGCACCATTTCTAGGAATCCGGAATCAACATTAGCACACACCTAAATAGTACATATCAGTTAGTGTATCCACAATCTGCTTGAGATTTCGCACACATCCGACAGCAAGTGCAACCAGCAGTTCAAAGCCCGCATTGATGGTGGCTGGGGTGCTACACACAGGTATGGCCTGCTCAGTGGGGAATTCTCCACTCTTCATGTATTGCAAGTACACATTAGATGCTGGGAACAGGAAGTCATCCATTAACTCCTATAAGGAGTTCATGGGAAAAAAAAGGAAGACCAGTTAGTCTTATTTGGCAATGCAGTCGCAAATAGGAGATTTTTGTAGTTATGTAGTTATGTAGTTATTTAGCAAAAGTGTCCAATGATTACCACTGAAAAGTTTACCTTGATAAGATTAGCACCTCCTTTTTCACAGCCAATGTGGAACTTCTTCTCTGGGGTCTGGAAAGCTAGTAGCTCTTTTGTGACACCAATATGACCTTCCAAAATGGTCTCCTCAACCCCAGGCTCTCCAGTCCTCTTCACTTCATCCTAGGGCAAAAAAAGCAACAACAAAAAAACACTCAAATTTGTACACACTAAACTTTTCCCTATTCTAATTCCAAAAAGAAGTTTAGGTAAATGAACATACCCGGATGCGCTTTAACCAGTCAATCTCATTGTTTAAGAGAACTTCTGCATTAGGAAGATTAATGTTGCTGTTATATGCATAGTTGAGTAAGTGCCTTAGAAGAGTGAAGTAATCAGCAGCATGCTTTGCCCGCTCTTTTGCAGTGCTCTGGAACACAAAAGGACAGGATAAAATGACTACAAATAATGAGATGTTCTGAATTAACACCAAAAATGCACACCAAAAAAAAAAAAAAAAAAAACTTCTAGCTGTTTCCCAAAGAAATATACAAGACACTTACACCTAAAACTGTGAAGAGGAGGGTGATGAAGAAGAGGAGAGGCCTATGGCCCATACAACACCGGGTGGCCATGAGGAAGAACTGTTCTTGGGCCATTTGGCGAACAGACCTAGAAGCAAATTATTAGCAATGAACTTTATATAACGGAACCATTCTATCCTGTTTAATAAAACTACAAAAATCAGTTTAAGTTCAAACATTTCATACCTCACTTTAGGTCTGTACCATAATTTTATTTACCTTGTTTTTACGTTTTAATATTTAAACCATTTAATTTTTAATACTAACTTTTTAATATTAAATGAAATATATAATTAAATATTAATTTCAGAGACTAAAAAAAACATTTCTGAAAGTCTGGTATAACCTTTTATAAAAAATACTTCCTTAAAACTACAACAAAAGCATATTTATTTTATTGAAAGTTACAAAAGCAACAGCATAACAGGAATAACAGTATTCTATTTTACGGTAACTCACTTGCTCTGGCAGTGCAGTAGCAGATCTATAATGAAGGTCTGCCAGGCCTTTTCTTTGCTAAGTGCATCTAGTGCAGTGGGCATAAGGGCAAAACACAGGGTCATGACCTCCAGAGCTTCACAGCACACCTGCTCATCTTCTGCATCCGGCTCATTGCCAGCATTGGTCTGTGGAAGATCCAACATCACAAGCATAAATACTAAATTCATAAATGATGAATCACACATAGGTTTTCTTTTCTTTTTTTCAACATAGCTAAGAACTAGCACCTTTTCATAGATCTTGCTGATCTCCTCATTAGAACTGAAGACGTGCTGAACCGAGCCACAGCCAGAAGCCCAGACTATCTTTTGAACCGCTCGAATGACACAGATATCTGGGATGTACTTGGAGGCCTGGAAAAAGTTCTGGGTACAGCAAGAGAAGGACAAACTAAGAATGAGCCTGAAACATGAGGCATTTCCTCAGTTAATATTTCCTTTGTACATCTCCTTGTCACACGCAAAGCAAAGGAGCTTTCAACAAAAACACTTTTGATCATTACAGACATTTAAAGATAGCGAATGACATTTATTTGAACAATGCAAACAAACCAGTTTATTTAGGCGACGGTTGTGCGGTGTTGTATAACATACCTCATCCGAGATCTGTTGGGCGAGGCGGATGGCCACGTTCCGCAGCATGCACTCGGCTGAGGGGTTTGGGATATTCTGCAAGGCGTTCTGTAGCACTAGAGCCTGGTCATGTGTGGTCTGGTTGATCTATGGACGAATAAGAAAAAAGGTGTTATCTTGCAGATTCATGATAGGTGTTATGTACAGTAAAGCAAGAAAAAGAGCTAGAAAATAAACAACAACTACCATTCAAAAGCTGGAGCTCAAATAGATTGAATGTTTAACCATGTGAATGTTTAACCAAAAAAAAATATCTTCTCACCAAGGCTGCATTTATTTGAACAAAATACAGGAAAAACAGTAGTCTTGTGAAGTTATTACAGTTAAATAACTTTTCTAGTTTTAAAATGTAATTGTGACGGCAAAGCAGTCACATGATCCTTCAGATATCTTTTTAATGTGCTTTTTTTTTCATGCTGAAGATACATTTATGATCATGAATGCACAGTTTAAATGCATCAAACTCTACCCAACACTGGTATAAAATTGAAATAATGTTTGTTTATTTTTGTACTGAAACATTCAGTGCTTTAAAAAATATAGCTTCACATTTCAGCTTGTGATGCAGTCAAAATCATGGTCAGTGGTATTTTCCAACCCTATTAGTCATACAAATACTGTTCCATTACATGCAGAGAAACATAATCAAACACAGTCTAATAAAGAGAAAATTGCATAATCAAACTACATTTAACTTTCCCCTTTCTCATGGTTATTACTCCCTCATGGAAACGCTTCTGGAGTCTATATGAGTGTTTCCTCACAAGACACTGTACACCCTTGACATTTGTGGAGCTATACAGGGTTACTGTTTCTAATGATTGATGAATGTCAGGGAGGCTGAAAGGCTATGGTCTTAAACAGAAATTAAACCCTCAGTGCTGAACCTATAAAATTCATTTAGGAAAAAGAAAAGAAAAAAAAAACACTTCACTTACTTCCTTGCAGTGCTTCAAACAGAACTGTGTTTTTTATTATCCCACCCCCCCGTGATTGGTCCTAACTACAGACTAGAGCTGTGTCAAATGTACTTTTATGAGGTACTGGACAAGTGTAAAGCGAAGCACACAAGTGAACGCAGGTTCACTTTTTCTCCCAAAGACATCAAGTCTTTCTCTTACGCCATTGCTAGTTTTTAAATCCCAATATGATATCACAATGTATTTAAATTGTGTTCCTTATAAAATGAGAAGATTTTTAATAAACTGAGGGTATAAGTTTTGTGCCACTTTCCATTTTTGTGAAGGTTTTGTGCTTATACTTTTGCAAGACTTCCTTGAAAGGAACAGTTAGGAGCTAAAGCAAGGGCAACTTACAGGCGACATAGGGATAGTCCCCTCCACCACCGGCTGGCAGGCCTCCGCCACAGCCTTCACATGTCCAAAGCCTACAGCTGTGAGCAGCAGTTTGGCTATTTTTAGTGCGTTGAGATAAGCTCCCCGCCGGGTCTCCATGTCAGCATTTGGTAGGAAGTTATTTCTGGTCAGCATGCTCAAAACCAGGGGCAGGCCACCACTCTTCAAGAAGTTGTACTGGAAGTCACTCGCATCATCACCCAATGTCCCACTGGCAGGCATGAGCAAGGCGTACACCACCTGAGACACACAGAAACATTGCGTATATCACAGAATGATGCCACACAGAAAAGCCTTTAGCCCTGTTACTGTGCCCATTTTTTGCTAATTAAATTAAACATTTTATATTATGAAAATGATATTATATTATTATGAAAAAAAATCTCCTAAACTGAAATAAAAATAATGCTAAATAATAAAAAAATATATATTTTTTAAAATATTTTAAACATATTATATTTGTAGCCCCTTTTGTGTTTTTCAGAACTCTTAATGTTTAACTGTTTGCATTACATTTTTGTCTTATGTACACTTATTATCTGTGTGTGTGTGTGTATATATATATATATATATATATATATATATATATATATCTATATATATATATGTATATATTATTATATATATATATATCTTCCATTTGTATATTTTTTATAATTATTGTTATTTGATTCAATCAATCAGTTCAACAAAATAAAATAAAAAATAAATAAAAAACTTAATTCCTAATATAAATAAAATTCTGGAGAAAAAAAAAGGTAATAATACTAGAACATGTATATACTAGAACATAACCAGCTATGCATCTATGCTTGGCTAGTTTAAAAAAATAATAATATTGAGAACCAAACAAACCTCTATCAAGTAAAGCACTTGCGATGGTGATGGTCCAAAGAAACGTGAATCCAATGTGGGGCTAAGGCTGTTTTCGCCGAGTTTGGCGTGATCTAGACAGATGGCTCGCAGGTTTTCCACTGTGGTGTTATCTGAAAGGCAACAACAGTGTGTAATGAATAGAGACGGCAGATTGGTGAAGCTAGGTGTCTCGAGCAGGCATCTAATGAAGCATATAGAGCACCTGGAGGCATGAGCTTCATTAGAACACGAGCTCCATCCCGCAGGAGAGGCATGTTGAGATTACAGCCCAGGTCTGCAACTTGCCAGAGGAAAGAGATGTAGCGCAGGTGCAGGGACATTATCTGAGACACAAAACATTAAAGGCAGTTATAATAAATGCAGTAATAAATGTAATACTAAATCCAGACATTTAGCAAATGAGGGGGAGGGGGGGCATCTACAGATCTCTCAGCAAAGCACCACGGGTGGATATGCACAATTTATCAACACTGCTTCCGTGAAGATATTTTTCATGACCATAGATGCACTCCCCTTCCATTAAATAGAACGTTTGGCTTAATTATGGCACAATGCTCACCACGCCAGGAAGACAGCTCTCCACTTCAGGGTTTGGCCCATCACTGTAGTGATTGCCATGGTTCCCAGGGGAGCCAGTGGAGGAGTCTGAGGAGCTGTCTGGACTGGAAGGCATATTGGTGCTGACCTGGGTGAGCTTGGCTGTGATGAGCTAGAGAAGAAGAGAAAGAGAAAAGAAAAAAAAAAGCACTCTCATAAACTGTAACAAATCATGTTCAAAAATGCTGTTAAATGTAAGACAAAAGTTATGTGTGTGAAATGCCCTATTGAGTATATTGAGAAAAAACAGCCAAGCAGATGCCTACAGTTTTATCTTTGAGGTTTAGCTGCCCGATTAGCTTCCTGTCATCTGCTGGGTCTATGATCTCTCCCCCGATAAACAGCTCAATCTTGGTGTGCGTGCTGTTGGCCTTTATGCGGTTCAGAATGCAGCGCCGCACAGAACCAATGGTGTCGTTGGTATGTGACCAAATATCCAGATCATCAACCTGTCGGCCTTGGTTTGGGAAACGCACAACTAGCGTGATATGCTTTCCTCGGAAAGCCCTTATAGAGAAAAAATTGATTAAATAGAGAGTTTATTAGAATCTGGCCATCATAGACAAGCAAAAAATACAAATTTATTGAATTTATGACAGGTTTGAATGGGTCTACCTGGACATGGGCAGGATGGTCCTCTCCTCATGGTAGTCACTGTCACACTCGGTTATATACTCCCTGAGCACAGTTAGCACCCTCACCATGCGGATGGCCTCCTGTCTGGCACAGTTAATGCTGTCTTTATCTCCGTCCAGCACACACAGAGTGTCGTAGGAGGCTTTGAGCCGGTCAAAGCAAGACTGAATAAAATCCTCATGGATCTCTACCTGCAAAAAAGTCATATGACACATTTTAAAAACAAACTCAATAGAACTCCAACATTTATTACAGCAAGTGATATGCTTTTCCACTGTATTATTACCTGGTTGGCTTGTAATTTTGGTCCGAGGTTTGTATAAATCTCTTTAAGCAAGTCAATTGCTCGGCTAGCAATATCATCACTTCCTTGAATCACAACCTGTTAAAGAAAAACAAAGGAAAAAAGATGGTTTGAGCTCAGGCTGACAATTAGGATTTGGCTAAATTTAACATTGGGCTCATTTTACTTAAAATATACTTCTAGTGTATTACAACAACATAACTGTAATGTCAATGAAAAATATCAAGTTCCATTTAAGGACAAATTTTCAACATAGCTATTTGATATTTTGTTACAGTACATTCACTTATTTCAAAATAATCAACAGACTAAAAACGAATGCATTTCAGACAGGTAATATCCAACAGCAAAGCAGCTCTGAACATACCAATGAAGATCCAACAGCTCTAATCGACTCTTACCCTCCACAGGTAATCCAGCCCTATCAGCTCCAAGTCATCCATCATGTATGCCCGGCGTTTTGCCACCAGTTTGCCCTCCCTACAGTTGACAGCCTTGAAGAATCGTTCAAAGCATTTCATCCCATTCTCTGTCAGCAGTGAGGGGTCAAGCTGCAATACATTGTTCTCAAAAAAGTCCTTGTTGATGTCAGGGTCAAGGTCGGGTTCGTCACCCATGAGTTTGGAGTACCATTTGAAGCAGGCCTCCCGATCACACAAGAACACTGCGTTCTCCGCCAGGCACTTCCAGATCTGCTTGGCCTGAGGTGCGCACAGCCAGAGTTGCCCATCTTTCAGTAAGAACCTGAAGGACGAGGATATTTAGGGTTTTGTTTTTTAGGGAGTCTTTAGTGAGCCATTTTCATAATAGACCTTGTGGTGCAGACCAAATTCATTTGACGTCAGAGCTTGACTGGTGTGAAAGCTGTTTTCTGAAATTAGGTGCACACCAAGAAACTTCCTGTTCCTTGGTGTACAAGAAATTTCCAATGATGACAAATAACTTGACTGTTATATTATAATAGTCTGGTAAACACTGAACATTCTGTTTGTGTTTAGTTGCAGTAATAAAATCAAAGGGATAGAAACCAGGGTAAAAAGGTGAAGTGAAAAACACTTTCCATTTGTGGAACCTTCGTCGCCTAGCTACAGTGATAAACAGCTTATTCTGGTACACGCTGTGATACTCAGGTTCATGACAAAAGTGAGTAGCGTTTGGAGCCAAATAACAACGCGAAAAGAGAAAACGATGAAATTGAATTTGGATTCTGCAATCTATGCAGTTTACAGGAAGGTTGCTTGTAAATACCTCAAGAAATTAAGCCGCTCCTGGACCTCCTGAACATGACTATACCGACTTCCTGGCCTTACCGTCTGGGGATCAAAGTCTGTATGCTCTGATAAAACATAAAAGGTTAGCACTGGTAAATGTTTAACATGGGCATAAAAAAAAAGAAAAAAATTAAAATATGTTAAAGGGGTCATGATATGAAGATTCAGATTTTTATATACTTTTTGTACCAAAAAAAGGGTCCAAAATTTATGTAAACAATCATTTTCCATCCTCATTTTCACTCTCTGCTGTAAAACAGAAAAGTGAAATGGCCATTCATCTCGCAGAAAATCAAAGTAAACACACACTGTTGAGATTTGCTTGCTAACTTCATCAAACCGTATCTGTGATTTGCATTTGATACTCGAGATGGCAAGCATTTTGATAGAGCTGTATGTGTTTGTATATGATGTATGTGTGTGTATATGCCACATTTCTTGCTATTTCAAATCTGGGTGTTTTAAAATGGGTAGAAAAAAATTATTTGTATTTAGTTCTGAAACTTACAGAACTTATGTTTTTTTTTTTTTTTTTTGTAGAGTAATCTCTTATGTGTGTAAATATCTAGCACATTTTGATTCTCCATTTCATAACCCCTTTTAATGAATAACACAGGAAGAGGTATGTCCATATATACAAACAGTGTTAGCCTCACAAACCTTTCGAGAACTGCCTCATATTCTCCATGTATGCAGACAGGTTCTCTGCTACAAGAGTGACCAGTGCATGGTTGTGCTGTAGTTGGTTGATTAGGTCATGTCGATAAAAGACATGTGGGCTTCGCTGCGTTTGACTGTAAAGAAAAACACATAACTGAATTAACCATTCCATTTATACATCTCCATTATATTGCAAGTTCTTCAACTAAATTGTATGAAAATGGGAAAATAGGTATACAGAAACAATGTTTCTCTGTCCCTAATTGAAAGCTTAAATTCACATTAAAGAAGCATTATCCAGAGACGCCATCAAAGCAAAGGCAGAAAAAGAATTATTCGTCACATTAAACTCATTGCATAAGGTGTTGGAAAGTATTGGAAAATGTGAGTTCAGCTTTCTGCAATTTTATTTCCTCCAACGGACTCACACGTTTAAAGCATCCCGAAGGAAGAGTGCACTAAATTGAAACCATATACCAAGAGTATGCATTTGTAAGTTTATGAAACGTAACCCACAGCAGCACTCTCACTGTAAGAAGCTTTATACGCATGAATCTCGTCCATGGGCACTGATTGGTGATTTGATTAGACGGTGCAGGGCACACCAAGCAGACTTTCATAAATTACAGATTTACTGACATCCAAAAGCAAACTTCAGCTTTAAAATTAGTTATAATAATAATAATAATAATAATAATAATAATGATAATATTTCCCAAAATTAGCTGTCCACTTACCCCTCTAAGCTCTTTAGTAAGTTAATAGGTATTTTCTTTCTGAAAAACAACAGGGATGTGTACGATACATTTGCTACATTTACATGCTCTTCCTAAAACGTGTGGGTAATTTTCATGTAAATATTCCTTGAATATGAGCAAAAATGTCTTTTTGTGTACTTAAACAAGTATAGATGCAATTGATGGTTAAAAATGGTTGAGTGGAGTTGCATTACCTTAAATTCTGGGGGGCTTCTCCAAAGAGGCTACAGATCTCTCGTATTTGCTTCAGTGCAGGAATCACCCATTTGTCATTAGTTCTTAATTCTTCTATGAATCTGTCTATCCACTGCATCTTCTGTGTGTCCCTGTCCTACAGCAGAACAAAAACACTGTCTTTAATTCACTGACCTTGACTTTTTTTTACTCCCCCCTCATGTTGTTCCAAGCAACCAAAACATCTTAGAAAATGACTTTGTTTAGCACAGAAGAAAGAAATTCAGTCAATTTTACAGTTTTAATTTGAAAGTGAACTACTTAATAAAGCTGATCAAGGTACCTGGGAGCAGCTATAGTCCAAAATTTTGATATGAGCGCTAAGGGCCTGGTCCATGATATCCACAGGAACATCATCACTATGGGCCAAATTCCACAGCAGATTGAGCACTTTGTGAGCCATCACACCATCCTTGTCATCCTCTGCCAGTCGACGTATCAATTCCAGTAACTTCTCTCTCTGCTTTTTACTTGCATTAGTCCAGCTCTCCTATAAACCATAAAATGATTCCATTGAGGACAGAGATTCTGTAATCGGTTGGAATGCTATTAAGGCACACACAGAAATGCTGAGTCCTAATGAATCCCCTATAAATGCATGGTCTCTACATTAAGACAACACTTTTCTTTTTCTAAACGCAAAAAATTGTAATCGTCAGTTCAGTATGAATAACCTTGAAGCAGTCAAAGAGATGGTCCAGCTGTTCAGGTGAGAAGTCCCATGCCAGCTTTGCAAGAAGATCATGAACATTCTTGACAATAGCCTCATGTTTCCCAGCCTGAGGATATAGACACCATTATTCCAATGACAAGTTGCTGCAAAGTTTACTAATAAAGCAAACCATTCTAGAAGGGCTGCCAAAGTTAACGGGTGAACAAATTAACATAATTCAACATTATAATCATATGGTTATGTTTATTGGTTAACAGTGTTATTAATGGAACAGGAACTTAAGAATGTGTCTCACCTGAGCTGCCCAGATGTTGTCCAGGTCCTGAAGCGTTAGGGCCTTTTCTTTGATGACAAATCGCAGGATCTTCTCCAATTTCTCCACATACTGTGGCTGATGAAGGCTGTCTCGCAGCACAATAGACAAAATATTGTTCTGCTGAATCCATTCCTGTGGGAAACAAATGCATGTTCAGCTAATGTGAAGATACAGATCAGAGGCTTTACTTTCGACTACCTCTAAGCTTTCCACAAACATAAATAGCACACCAAGTTGTGTTAATTTTCAATGATAATAGCAGGAAAATGTTACGAGCGTTGTCATGCAAACTATTTGGTTAAGTAGTGCAGTATGACTTACTGCCATGCGTTCTGCCGTCAGCCACTCTTCCTCTTCAGGATTGCCATGACGATGCGTGTAGTAGGAAACACTTGAAATCACCTTGTTTACTTCATTTAGTGCATTCATTTTGCCATTAAAAGAAGAAATCTGCAATAACCTGTAACAAAAAAAAAGTCAATGATCAAGAACTATCATTTAACATGCTGCATAATGTCTTAAAACTAGTCTTTGCTGATGTTCAGCTCACCTAAGAATCATTTTTAACCTAAATATCTCTAAATTCTTCACTGTTTCCTCTTGTCCTGGTACTCGAGAAGCCAGGTTCTTCAAAGATTTGATTATCATAGACAGGGCATCGTTTTTGGCTTCATTCTTTGCTTCCTTTTTCAATTCCTCATCGGTGAGGTTTTCTAGAAACTGGGGAACCATTTCTATGATGGGAAGAAAGTACTTCTTCACTGTTTGCAGAGTGAGAAACTCGTAGCACTGTCCAAAAGGCCTGTAAAACAAACAAGTGAGTCAAACTTTACTTAAAAAAAAAAATAAAAAATTCCAGATTCCGGGAAAATGAGTTAAATATGTTTGATCGTTCTTACTTAATGAGTGCAGCAATGATCTGAACATTCAGAGCTTGGCCGCTCATGAATCGATCATGCAGAATTTGAAACCCGTTTAACGTGCCAAATTTGTTTATTAAGTCCACCAACCAGCCCTGCAGGAAACAAATAAACAGGAAGTTTTCATCAAACAGACCAATACACCAAAACAAAATAAAACACTGAAATTAAAGCTGAAGGCAGATTCATTAACAGGTAGCTAATGCATAAAACATCTTTGGATCTAACATCATAAAATTAACAAAGGTTCAAATATATACAAATGCATTAGAAAAAAAAGTGTATATTTTAGGTGACGTGTGACTAGTAATAAATTTAAATATTTCTTAAATTAAATTCATGAATTGAAGACTTCTTAAAAGTCTGGCACAAACACCCTCTCACCTTAGGAGAACGAGGGTCAGGTGGACGGGCAAAAAGCTCATCCTCCGCTAGCTGAACCCCAGCAGGCACCGTCTCAGAGGGCCGAGTACCATTGTAGATGTGGAACTTACAGTGGGGGTTGGTGGCCATTGCCAAGAGTTCTAGCAGAGGGAACCAGTCCTGAGAGAGCTTGGTCACACACAGCTCCACCAGTCGGTGGGCGTTATTAATGATGCACCGCTGCCAAGAGAATGAGACACAGATTGACATCCTAGAAGCACTGAGTATGTTTTGGGTTTAAAATACACTGAAATGCAAGCATAGTCCATGCACTTTGATTTACAGTGAGTAGGAAGTCTTAAAATGTAAAAAGAAAAAAAATATATCTTTATTTGCAGTGCCATTAAAGCTCATTCTAGAGCAGCCTTGGAAGAGCTAAAACGAGCCTCATACTAGAGCGATGACTCAGTGCTGTGTCCTAATACTGCCTCTGTTTTACTGAAAGGAGCTCTTTGATCAAAGCTTTGGCATTTCAATCAACCAGCCAAATAAGATGAAGGCGACCAAAATAACATTACGTTCCTTCACAGTCGCCCAAAGAAGTAATCAATTTTTGAGAGGTTAGAAAAACCCTTTAATGTGCAAACAAAAAGACAAAATGTGCTGCTAAAATGGAAGAAATGATGAAAATGGCACCATCAAGCAGGTTGCAGGACTTACATGGATCTCAAATTTCCATCCACTAACAGCCTCATCTGTCAGTATTTTCGTAAAGGATATTGTCAAGCCATCTCTGAAAAACCTCTGGCATGCTTCACACTTGACATCAAGTCCTGGAGACAGAAATGAAAGAAAAACCTATCAGAGGCTGACATTTACACAGACTGAAGAATTCCTTTGAGAGCAAAAGTGAAAGCTTAAGATAACGCAGATATAGGTAATACTGCTTCTGCTGCTACTTAGTACAACGATTAATTAAAACAACAAGAATATTATAAAAGGATAAACAAGACCCAAAAATAAAGCGTTACCTTTTTTACAAAGATCTATAGCAGCTTCAAGAAGAACTTCTAATTCACCCTTTGGTAAAACTGGAACGACCCAGCGAGGTCTGTACAGCAAAAGAAAAAACATAATTAATCAACAAAATACATCACTGATAAGACACAGATGTGTAATCTCACTCATCATCAGCGAATAACAGCCTAAATAAAATAAAAGTCCTTCATATCAATATCCTTGTAGTTCATCTGCAGTGCTTCGGATTTAATTATAAGCATAATTCAACCAAATATAGGATACAAGCCCTAACCTGTTGATCATGTCATCCAGCTTGGCCAGTTCAGTGTGGGGGAAAGCTGGCTCCTCCTCCTCCAGGGGTGTGGGACTGTCCCCCTGACCCTGGTCATCTGGTGGGCTCACTGGGGAGTTTTCGTTGGATGAGTTGGGAGAGGATGTCTGCAATGCAAACAGTTCACAGGTTGAGAAATTATGTGAATCAGATATGAATATAACATTCAAGGTCATTACTATAAACATGGAGAGAACCATTAAGTGGTCTCATAAAACAAAGTCTGCCACATAGGCTGTAAATGATGACATGAAAAGATATTCATAACATTTAATTTCTGTAAAGCACTGTATTTACAAGTTGATTGGACCATTAATCGTATGAAATGATATTATCACTAAATATTGTGCCCTACCCCGCCTGCCCTTGGTCACAAAGTCAGAAAGAAAAAAAAAACATTTTGATGCAATATTATGAAAAAAGGGGAATTCTCTGCGGTTCAAAAGTTCAGAATCAGTGTAAGATTTTATTTTTAAAGAAATGAATACAAATTTATTCAGCAAGGTCAGAATTGATTAAAGTTTAAGTAAAGACTCTTACATTGTAAGAATAAAAAAAAATCTGTTATTTTACGTTCATTTCTATTTAAAGAATCCTGAAAACAAAACTTCCATAAAAATATTATGCAGCTCTGTTTTACTAAACAGGGTGGATTTTAATTTAGAGACTATTCATGGTAAGAACAGGGTTAAATAAAAAAATAAAAATAAAATAGGCAAAACAAATAAATAAAGGGACAGACAAACAGCATTAATCTTTTAAATACTGAGAAATAACATTTATATAATTTTTGAGATATACCTGAGATAAAAAAAACAAAACAAATTCTAGATGTTCTCCTGTTAGCACTTTATGTAGTATAATTGACAGTAAAAAACAAGAAAGCTGCACTTAACAAACGTAAACCACCTTAATGATTCATGTATCTTAGTGACGGGGTAATCCTTCAAATAAGCAAACAAAGTATGTATCCATGTAAGGGATTAAAAGAATGAAAGAGAAAGCGTAAGGAAGATGAAGCAGCTTTAAGATGCTCCGAGTCAGTTTCCTGTGCCGTGTCAATGGATGCATGTGGGCTGGAGCTCTGCATGTAGAGCTGAATGGAGCCTGCGGAACTTGGGAAATGTGGGGGAGTGCTGGAAAAGGCTCCTTCTGCTTGGCTGACCTACATAGCCAGTTTGCTTCTCATGTCTAGGCGCTACAAATTTCTAACCAACTGGTGTGCTTTTCTCTGCCAGGCGTCTCATCCTCATTGATTCCTGCCTTTTAACATGCGCTCAGTGAGCGCAGGTGTAATAGATAACACTGCTGCAGTCTATCCCTGGAGAACATAACAATTGCCCTCTGCAACATAACCAAAGGGAGCCTCTCATCTTTTCTTTTGGTCATAATGCTGGGGTGTCTTTTTTTTTTTTTCACAAATGCATTAAACCATTGTTAAAATGTTATTCAATCGGAAACACTATAAAGACAGAGATACACAGAAGCTGAAACATGCTTGTCTGACATGTGACAATCAATTAACTTTCTTCTCTCATTAAGTACACAAGGCTTTACCACATTCGTAGAGGACAAATTACAGAGTATATATTAAAATTTTTGGAGTATATTAAAATATCTCCATTTACTGGGTGAACTATCCCTTTAATGTCTCACTAAGCTAGACTATCTGCATAATGTACGGTCAACTTCACAGCATTATCTTTACCACCCAATTAAAAATGAAGAGCAATCTGAGAGTGATGCAAAAGCAAACACAATCTGTGGTTTAGTGGCAGGTAAAACTGAAATATATAATATTACAATATGAGGCCGATTAGCAATAATGGAATTCAAATAACGATGCAACAGAATGCTGCGAACAACTGTCAACCATCACTGAAAAAAGAAAAAAAAACTCATGGAAAATGTGTGTACATTTTGTGATCAAAGTGTCTATCTGTCCAAAAAAGTACTGGTTATTTCACAGACATAACTAGTAAATACCAAAAACTCCTTGCTGTTAATAGAAGTACAAGCAATACAATTACAGTAATGCTAAATTCAATTAATTATTACAAAGAATTCAGAAATAAGCTTATGTTTATCTCTTACTTAACCAAATTTGTGATATGATAGAGGAGAGGTGGGTTTTTTTGGATCGTTCTACAGTTACCTAATAATATTTCCCTCTGTTGACATCTGTTCCTTCTAGGGTAGAGCACAATTACAGAAACACATTTGCATCCGTGAGAGTCGGCAAATGCTTTTTTTTTTGTTGGAACTCAGACAACGGATCAGATGTGGTTTTAAGAACATAACAGCACAATGCTAGGAATATGCCGGTATCAGATTTTAATGTTGCGATTACTTGCTAATGCTTTTAATCACTGTATACAGTATTATCACAGTATTGAAATTTAGTTTCAAAAAAGTGTTGTCATAATACAGTATACCAGGTTTAATGCATCTTTTCTTATAACAAAAATAACTGAACATTTAAATACAATAAAGCAATATAGAAAATGTATAAAGTTACAATTTTTACACAGATTAAAGTGAATAAGAACTATAAAGACCAATAGGTATCACTTTACAATAAGACCTCATTAGTTAACCTTAGTTAATGCATTAACATTAACAATGAGCAATAGCTACATTTGCTACAGAATTTATTAATCTTTGTTAAAAAAAAAATACAAGTCTTAGTTCATGTTAGCTCATTAAATAACACAGCTGCAACTTTCGATTTTAACAATGTGTTATTAAATATTGGAATATCTAAGATTAATGAATGTTCAGAAGAATTTTTCATTGGCAGTTTATGTTAACTAACGAATTAACTAATGTCAACTAATGAAGCCCTAATGTAAAGTGTGACCGAACAGTAAAGAATCAAAACACTTTCAATATCTAGGGCATGTTGTAGTCCAGATTAAAATGTAAAAATAGTTTGAAAATAAATAGCCTATTAATTCTAAATATTTAAGTATTTGGCGCTGTGATGAACATCATAGCAAATACACAACTCTGAATGGCTGTTTAAATAATTTAAAGATGTTTTGGAACCAGAGTAGTGCAGCCGCTCCGTTTCCGGGGGTAACGGATGCATTTCTGCAGTTTAGCGCCATCTGCTGTCCGAGAGTGAATGTGCGCGTTCATCCAGAGCATCTCTCACACGTTCCGCCATGCGCTTCTCATCTGTGCTTGTTTACACATCAGAGTGCACTCGCGTCTTTCACGCAGCATACAGTGGTGTTGTGCATTTTGACCAGTTGATGGGAAAAGTATTCTTAAAATGCATTCAAAATTCGGAATAATTTGTAATATGTAATTATTCACGGTATTTAGAAGTTCCCACGATAAAAACAAATTCTCTTCACCGACAGTTTTCCTTCAGTAACAGCAAAAAGGGATCGGAATGGAAAGGGGAAACTAAAAATGGAGTACTGACCTGGTTCTGGGGCAGGGGTGGCTGGGACTGGCCATCCGGAGCCTGGCCCTGACCGTCATTCCCTCCCACAGGGGAGCCACGGGTCGTGGCCGTCATACTCGACACGGGGCAGATCTTTGCAATCTTGTCTGCTTATGTCGCTGGCACACCAGAAGAAATCAGTTTCTCCTTAGGAGCGACGGAGAACCGGCACACTTCTGAAAGTGAAAGCACCACCTGGGGGACTGGATGTGTTGCAGAGACCATTGCATAACCTGAAGAATATAGAGACTAACATCAAAATCTTTAAAACACACCTTTGACAAATGATTTCACATGTCTTTTATGCACAGATATTTTTTTCAATCATTTTATAGAGACTGCATTTATAAAGAGCCCATGAAATATTTTAGAGCTGAGTGTAACTGGAAATAAATGTAATTAAGCTTTTATTCATTTCCTTGCTATGTCCTGGCTTAGACCTCATATGTTTTTATAATAAAATCATTGTGAATTTACTTCCTTTTTTGACATATCCAAGTGACCAGAAAAAAAAAAGGGCGGTACTTGATTTTATCTATAGGGAATTGGATTGTGAAAGTAGGTGTTGCACATCGGAACGGAGCTAGACCAAAGGTGAGATAACTAAAACAACGTCTAAATAACTGTTTGGCTATTGGTTAAAAGCATGTCACAGTAAGGCCTAACTGACAAAAGCCAAAAAGGAAAAGGAGGAGCAAGTTTTTACATTATGATTCAAAATCACAAAAGCAAGACATGCACTGATGAACAACATGCACTGATGAATCTTCTGCAACAACACCATGTACATGCATTAAAAAGTAAATAGGGTGCCATTTTGACTGTATTTGGATTTTAGATTCAGGCACATTTAACGATTCACAAATCTCTTTATAATTCCATTTGTACAGATGTAAAGTATTTAGCATAAAGATATGTAACATTTCAACATTTCATGAGTTCAAATTGGTTTGCTCATAAAACTGAATGTCTGACATTTTTCATATTTAGTGCACAGACATGGAAGCACAGAATCGCTGTTTGGAAACAATGGTGAAACTATTTCTAGTGCCCTTATCTGGTCAAATATATTGCATAACAATCACTACAAAACTACAAGATATATAATTCAAAACAAGCAGCAGAGGTTTTAGTTTTATAGTGTATGTCATGCTTCCCATGAGGATGCTGCTGGCTAGTGCGAAGTGCATTAAATCATAGCATACAAAACAGGTCTGGTTAGTACATAAATACAAGGCCAAGTAAAGAAAAAGCAGTGCAGAGCACACACTAGCAGTGATGGAATGACAGCGAAAAACATGAAGGACAACCAAGGGATCTTTCTCATCAAGACTTCTTATCTAACTGGACGTTTTCACAATGCAAAGTATAAAGCTAAAACATTTAAAGACTTAAAAGTAGAAACTAAAATACACCAATATAACATTATCTTGGACGTGCTACCAAATTCAACAGAATATATCAAAACTATTTCTATTAATTGTAAAGAGGCTGGGATATTTAAAATCAAACATGCTTAGAGTTTTATTACATTAATCAGACAACCGGCTTTTTTCATTTTGTGCCAACTGACTCTCAAACAAATAAGGCAGAATAGCTGCAGCTTTACTAAATGATTTGTAATGAGCTAAACCAACACAAATTTCACACAAAAGAAAAAAAAAAACACTGACACGGCTTTCAGGCACTGATTTCTGTAATGTTAAGTGGATTTTTCGGAAATAAACCTCTCGGCAAATCTTGGCTGCTGATCAGGAAGAGAATTCCAAGTATTCATTAAAAACAGCATTACGTAAAATCAGTATTGCAGCATTATTAAATTTACAAAGTTTAAACATCTATGTATCTATCTAATAATTAAACTATTAAAAACTTCAATAGAAATGTGCCAGAGTCATAATGTATAAGCACATTTGACCAACACAGTTCAGTAAGGTCTTGTCAATGAAATTGAACTAGTATAGATTCTCAAATATCAGAGAAAAATTGAAATGCCCTCGAATCACATCACGATAACACACAGAAGCAGTCCGAGTCAAAGATGGTCTGGAACTTTTAACTAACCTGCAGGTTTGGCAGTAATTATGAACATGCTACTATAAGCATAATGAATACAAAAACATTTCTCTGAATCGATGTGACATCACAATACAGAGACAAAACAATTATCTAATATAATAGAACTCATTACGACAAACATTTTCACATTTGTCTTGAACCGCTCAGATGCCCAGGGACTGGCGAGCTGAATATAAACGTGCAGACTGACGCTCTCAGATAATGGGAGGAAATTAATTTTACTGTCACTTAATAGCCAAATATGGGCGTTTCCCATACCGTCAATAGAAATGTTGCAGCTACCAGAAATCATCTCCAAATTCCACAAAACGGAATTGTACAGAAAAAAAGATGATACTGGTTGTCTCTCAAAACACAGTGATTTGCCGACATAATCAGGCTATGACACCCGAAATTGCTGTCAAAGTAGGGGGCTTACTAGATTTTCCGTCTCAGACATTTAAACGCTGCAAACGTGCCTACGATGCCCCAAAATATTGTCTGGGTGGGCAGCACACTTGCTTTTGAGACACAGCCATTATGTATTGGGCCTAGTTTGAAACTGTAGCAGTTCAGGCCCGTTTCCTCCTCCAAACACAATCAGAGTCACAACAGGTTTATCTGTGTAACCAGCCATGCACAAAATGTTATTAAAGCTCCGAGGCTTCACATGACACCGTTTTTGAATATATAATCTTATTTTATATCGCAAAGCAAGAGCGAAAGTGAATGTAAATACAGCAGCAGAAATAGGCTAACTTGCTAACGGCTAACAGCTGGACTCCAGCAAAACACAATCAGTTCGTGACAGCGGATTTAAAGCGATTAAAACATCAAAACACAGCTTTTAATCATCCAACAAGCTCAAGTTATAATTCACAACCTGCCAAAAACGAAAAAGATTAACCAATGAAAAAAAACAACCGACCTGCCCACGTCAAAACCACTTGTTTAGCCACAAATCGACCACCTCAAACTGAACTGCCGTCAAATGCAAATGCTAATTAGCTTGAATAGATCATATAATCGTCTATGCAGGTGAAACGCGGGAGGATTAAAAATACGTAAGAAGTGACAAATATCCAGACGTCTTTAAATTCGCTCATTGAGCTGTTCGAGCTAGGCTAAGTGAGCACTGACTTGCAAATCATCTGCTATTAGCCGCTAGCTTCCTTTAGCTTCACACACAAACCCACTTACCGAGAATCAAACTGGATCTTTCCTCCATACGACCCCAGATCGGATCATTTAAGTGCTGTTTTATAATTACTCAGCCGCGTGCATGTGCCTGGCTGTCCCGATTATAAATAACACGTCTGTGTTGAGATCAGATCATTGGTTTATTGTCTGCTGTTGGGTGTTTTTCCTGCGTCACCAGCATCGACTGCTGCTGCCCCCCTCCCTTAAACTGCCTCTAGCCGCTCTCTCTCTCTTCTGTGTCAGGCTGCTTAGAGACCCGTCACCGTGCTATGGATGGAAGTAAATGAGAAGTATATCCGTGCACTAAAACTGCCTTGGACGTGTGACTCTGCTGAGCATGCGCGGTTTCGAGGACAACTCGCCTACCTGACACCTGATTTTTGGGACATTAAACAGTGTTGCATCGTTCTTCTTACAAAGAAATGACCGTTGTTGATTCTCCTGAACACTTTTATACCGGAAATGTTTCAAAACCTTTGTTTAATTCTAAAGTTGTAATATAGAAAATAAAGAATACATTTCAGAATACATAATAACAAATATTTCCCTTAATAAACTATTAATCTGGCTTTTAATTTCTCATCGAAATTTAAATTGAATACATTATACGCTTTTTTTAATTTAAGAAGTTTCCGGAATAATTTGCTAAAGTATATTTTAGGAGTGTATAAAGATTGCATTTTAAAGATGATATTTTGAAATGTATTTTTGAAATGTTATTAATAATAGGCTATGTTAAATTTATCATAAAATATATCTTAATGGCAGAAATAAACCTTAATAAACCAGAAATAGACCCTTTGCAAACAGAACTGATCACATTTTAGAAATAATATTAGCTTTTTAGGGTAAAAATGCACTAAAAGTTGCAGCAGGAATAGAAAGTTTATTGTATTTAAATTATATATAATGTATATTTTCTGTGATATATATTCACCATTTTTCTCAGTAAATATACTAAAGGTGCTGATGATATGACATTTTCACCAGATGTCGGTAACAACCCACGTAATCCATACATACAAAGAAAACAATACAAATAAGTTCAGAAATTAAGTTCTGTGTAATAAACTGGAATGACACAGGGAAAAAAAGTATTGAACACGCTTACTGAAATGCATTTCATCGTACAAAAGCCTTTGTTGTTAATGACAGCTTCAAGACGCCTCCTGTATGGAGAAACTAGTCGCATGCATTGCTCAGGTGTGATTTTGACCCATTCTTCCACACAAACAGTCTTCAAATCTTGAAGGCTCCGTGGGCCTCTTCTTTGAACTCTGATCTGTAGTTATTTCCACAGATTTTCTATTGGATTCAAGTCTGGCTGGGCCATTCTAGCAGCTTTATTTTCTTTCTCCGAAACCAATTGAGAGTTTCCTTGGCTGTGTTTGGGATCATTATCTCGCTGAAATGTTCACCCTTGTTTAATCTTCATCATCCTGTTAGATGGCAGCAGATTTTTATTAAGAATACCTCGGTACATTTTTTCATTCATCCTTCCTTTAATTATATGAATTTTGCCAGTGCTACACCATGATGTTTTGGGGTGATGTGCAGTGCCATTTAAAAGGATACTCCACCCCAAAATGAAAATTCTGTCATTAATCACTTACCCCCATGTTGTTCCAAACCCGTAAAAGCTTTGTTCGTCTTCGGAACACAATTTAAGATATTTTGGATGAAAACAGGGAGGCTTGAGACTGTCATAGACTGCCAAGTAAATAACAGTGTCAAGATCCAGGAAAGGATGAAAAGCATCGTCAGAATAGTCCATCTGCCATCAGTGATTTAACCGTAACATTATGAAGTGACGAGAATACTTTTTGTACACGAAGAAAACAAAAATAATGACTTTATTCAACAATTCCTCTCCTCTGCCTCTCTCCACATCACTGTAGCACCATTTTGGAGAATCAGCAGTACGCAGACGGCGTACATTCTTCTGTGTCAGCTGTGCTGCGCTGATGTGCTGTTTTCTTTTAAACCAAAGCGTAAATATATGTAGAAAACGTATCCTTGTGGCACGGCTGACACAGTATAGCGTACACCGCCTGCATACTGCATACACAATGTTAATTTTGGGGTGGAGTATCCCTTTAACCTCCAAACATGGTGTGTATTATAGCATCCAAAGAGTACAATTTTTGACCAGACTATATTCTCCCAGTATTTCACAGGCTTGTCTAAATGTTGTGCAGCAAACTTTAAATGAGCATCAGCATGCTTTTTCTTCTGCAATGGAGTCTTGGATGGTGAGCATGGCTTCAACATGCTTTTTTTTAGTGAATTGCTTTTTGTTTTGTTTGTGCATAAAGGATTGTGCGTTTTAGTTCATTGTTTTTTTTATTATTTTCTTTGGTGATATTTGGCTCTTGGACAACTCTTCTGATAAGTATTTTTACTCCTCTGTCAGAATCTTGCGAGAAGCACCTGGTCATGGCCGTATTATGGTGAAATGATGTTCTTTCCACTTCTGGATTATGGCCCCAACAGTGCTCACTGCAACATTCAGAAGAATAGAAATCCTTCTGTAACCAATGCCATCAGTATGTTTTGCAACAATAAGGTTGTGAAGGTCTTGAGAGAGCTCTTTGCTTTTATCCATCATGAAATGTTTCTTATGTGACATGTTGGTCATGATGAGACACCTTTTTATAGGCCATCAGTTGGGACTGAACCAACTAATATTAATTTCCACTGACAAGGTGATTGCTTTCTAATTACTGATACATTTCTACTGGTGTCTTGGCTTTCCATGCCTTCTTGCACCTCCCTTTCTTCATGTGTTCAAAAAAATTTTCATGTGTCATTCCACTTTATTACACAGAACAGAACTTAATTTCTGAGCATATTTGGTTTGCTTTGTATGTATGGATTACTTAAATTGTTACTGACGTCTGGTGAAAATTTCATATCAACAATGCCTTTAGAAATATATTTACTGAGAAAAATGGTGATGTTCAATATTTTTCCCACTATATATAAACATTTGTTCAGAAAAGGTACATTAAATACAATTTAAATACATAAAATTTTCTATTATAATAAACACCATGCACATGCCTATTTGCACACTCACTATGAGCTAAAGGAAAGTAGAGTTCTATGCAGGCAACATAAGCGTTGTCTAGGAGAAAAACCGGTTGTATATGACGTTTTCCTGCATGCTTGAAGGACTGGCTGATATCTTGCATGAAAGCCAACACATTAGAAATAACATAAACCCATGGAGTGTGACATTCTTTACATGGATCACACTTTTAAATCTGAATTTTGATGCTGGCTGTCTTGACACATGCCAAAGAATGATAAGTAGATGAAATGTAATCAGGGCTGCAACTGAAACAGTATGCATTAACCCTTTATAAATGTTTTGGACAGTAATTATGATACATGGTTGTCACATGACCTCATTGTGTGAGTGGCATAAAGCAATCAGTTTGGAAATAAAAGTGGTTCTTTTGCAGTTCTTTTTCATTTTGTGTGAAAGTTTCTGTCTGTCTAAAATAAAAAAATAAAAAATAAAAAAAAATAAAAATTTAGCAGCTACCTGTAACAGCTTAGCACACTAGAAATGAAAGGTAAAAATAAATATATTTCATTGTGAGATTAATATGTTGCATTGTGTACAGTATTTTGCACAGTGTGCTATGTGCATTGCTGCATATTATAACAAATGTTGTACCAAACAATACTGTATAAATGCTGTACACATACATATTGTAGAAATAACAAGAGAAGTAGCCTATATTAGTATTCTATTCTGAACATAGCCAATCCACTTTGTAGACCAAAGCATTGATAAACATCCTTTACAATAACCGTTTGCTTTAAAAGAAAAAAAGTGCAGTTGTTTCAACTAAATTCTAGCCGACTACAATGACCCGGATGAAAGAAATGCTTCATGGACAGGCCACCTGAATAACAGGAGTCACTCAGCTGGACAATCTCTGCTTGAATAGAGCTTGACCCCTACAATCCATCTGTGACAAGCATACAATTGATTGGTCACTCAAAAGCCTTTTGTATGGTGCAGAGAAACCACCAATGCCTCACAAAGGGTGGGTGCTGGTTCTTGTGTAGTGTAAAGAATGGAAAAGGCTGAAGTTTAGTCACCTGACCGGGAGAGGAAAGCATCTTCAGTATCAAGTCTGGGTTTTTCTCACGCTGCTTTAAATATTCAGAATGAAACTAGAATAAATGCAATAGACTATTCATGCTCTTTTATGACAACACAT